>NC_143509.1:63307909-63611318 GCF_031878675.1 Megascapheus bottae
TTCTCTCAAGGTCACTTACATGATATGGTGAGGCTATTAGTGGTCTAGAAGTAGCTGAGCCCCTCAACTCCTAGAAAAGACACCTTATAAAGCCCCAAAGTTCCTACTTCTCATGTATAACTCCTACATTTCTTTAATACAAAAGTATTAACTGTACCATTTAGAGGCAGAGAACTTTGCCTCTAAATGGTACAGTATTAAATCAAATGGTACAGTTGCTAAAGAGAGTTGATTTTTCTACTCTCTATCTTTGGTAGTTCAATAGATTTGTGTTGTTGTTGTTCTCTCTTCATCTCCTGCCCCTCCCTCTAGGGCTAAAGGCTGGAAGTTTAGGTTTCTCTTGAACAAAAAGGCCACACTTCATTTAACCAGATGGTAGTCAGATTGCCATTGGATGTCATGATTCTGATGAGACATTAAATCAAAGTGAACAGTAATCCCCCAGGCTAGTGCCATTCTGAAGAGAACTACCACCCAGGAAATACTGCAACCTATCCACCAGTTCTTTGTCTTGCATGTGGACACGACACCTTCAGAATTAACTAGAGAATGCTCCCTCCAGAATATATTAGAAGTCATAGTTTCTAGAGCAGAGAAAATATTGCCTTGGATCTGACCTGAATGAAAATGTTTCTAAATAGAAAAGAATATATATATATATATATATATATGTACATGGATAAACATGTGCATCTGTGTTTCTATTTTCAGCAAACAAGACCAACAGAATCTATATACACGAAAACCTGGGTTGGATTCCTCAGTACCACATACATAGAAAAAAGCTGGAAGTGGTGCTGAAGCTCAAGTGGTAGAGCTCTAGCCTTGAGAAAGTCCAAGGACAGTGCTCAGGCCTTGAGCTCAAGCCCAGGACCGGCAAAAAAAAAAAATCTTCATTGATATTCTTCCCATTTATCTTTAAGTTAAAATACACTTGGCCAAGTTCAAATAAATATATCTCAACAGAATTCTCACTGAAATTAAATTCATTAGGGAAAGTTTTACAAGCCGTCTAGAAACAATCTCTGTTAGACAAGTCCTTCCTTAAAATGTTTTCCATTTGGTCTTTGTGAAAGAACTGATTTATATTAGCTTAGGCCCTGGTTGCCAGGGACAATAACTCAACTTAAACTGTCCTGGAATGGAGGAAGCACTATATATATGAATTAAACCCAGCCAGATGTGGTAGCTCACACCTATAATCCAAGCTACTTAGTCGGCTGAGATCTGAAGATCACAGTTCAAAGCCAGCTTGGGCACTGAAGTCCGTGAGATTCTAATCTCCAATTAATTCTAATCTCCAATTAACCATTAGAAACCAGAAGTGGTGTTGTGGCACAAGGGCTAGGGCAGTAGCCTTAAGCTGAAGAGCTCAGGGTCAACGCCCAGGCCCAGAGTTCAAGTCCCCCCCACCAAAAAAAAAGAAGTAAACCCAAATTTATTATGCCTTCACAAGTAAAACCTAAAACCATAAGGTATATAAAAAACAAAATTAGGAAAACATTATTGTTCTTGAATTAAATACAGAATTTTTAATTTGTACACAAAAAATCATAATCCATAAAACAAGTTAAAGTTTGATTTCTTTAAGACTAAAAGTTTCTTTTTGTTGAAAGACTCTTGTAACAAAATAAAAAAAAACCAAGTTGCTGGCCCAGAGTAAATATATGCAAAACATAAATTTGATAAGGGACTTGTATCCAGATTGTATAAAGTGATCTCACAATGAAATAGAAAGAAAACAAATATCACCATAAAAATTTGTGCAAATAATATCTATGTTTATACATGACATTATCTATCTTTCTCTTACCCTCACCCAGTCTGTCTCTGTCTCTCTGTCTGTATCTCTATTTATATCTCATCTCCATCTCTATCTCTCTGCCTCTCTCTGTCTTTTGGTGCTACTGGGAATTTAGCTCAAGGCCTCATGCTTTGTTAAGCAACTACCATTTAAGCATATCTCCTTACAATCCCCTTTTCTTTTTGATGCTATTTGTTTTTTTTTTCAGATACAGTCTCAGACTTTCCCCCCAGATTGGGGCTGGGAATTTGGCCTAGTGGTAGAGTGCTTGCTTAGCATGCACGAAGACCCAGGTTCAATTCCTTGGTACCACATACATAGAAAAGAGCCAGAAGTGGTACTGAGGTTCAAGTGGTAGAGCTCTAGCCTTGAGAAAGTCCATGGACAGTGCCCAGGCCCTGAGCTCAAGCCCAAGACTGGCAAAAAAAATACATATATATATATGTATTTATATACATATATATATACATATATATATACATATACATATATATATACATATATATATATACACACACACACATATGTATACACACACACACACACACACACATATAACAGCTTGTATGGATGGACTGTTCACCTCCCACTTTTTCCACAAGCCCAGACCATTGTGGTGTTTGGGTTGAAGTGGCTCTATGCTGCAAGGTGGCTCTAAGGTGGATTGGATTTGATGTGTGTGCATTTGGCTTGAATTCAAGGCTTTTTACTCAGTATTTTTGCTCATGGCTGGTATGCTACCACTTGAGCCATGCCCCTAGCTTTGGCCTTTTGTTTAATATAATTAATTTACTTTATTATTATAAAGGTAATGTACAGAGGAGTTACTTTACACAAGTCGGGTAATAAGTACATTTCCTTTCCTTTCCTTTTCATTCTTTCCCAGGCCTTTTCTCCTTCACTTTCATGGGTGAAAGCACATTTGACTTGTTAAGTTACTGTTTGACTCACCACCTTAGTAACAACAACTTAAGGATTACTCTGCAAACACTTACCTGGTTCTCAGCTGACTCACTTCTGTATTGCTCAGATTTCCTTCTGCTTAATAATTTGTCTGCACCTATTTTAAGCAGTATGGAACATAAATGTTTTGAAATGCAAATAAGCCAAGATTTCTATCTATTTAGAACAGATGTTCCTTGTCTACTGATGGGCTTTTATCCTGATAAATCTATCAAAAGTGGAAAATAGTGGGTGGAGATGGTAGTAAAAAACTGTGAGAGTGTGAGGGAAGGGGTCACACTGTCCAAAAAGAAAAGTGCTTTTGCCAGTCACTGGTGGCTGATATCTGTAATCTTAGCTTCTGAGGAGGCTGAGATCTGAGGATCACGGTTCAGAGACTGCCAGGGCAAGAAAGTCCATGAGATCTCTTCCAATTAACCACCAGAAAACTGGAAATGGAATTGTGACTCAAAGTGTTAGAGCACTAGCCTTGAGCAAAAGAGCTCAGAGAGCCTAGACCCTGAGTTCAAGTCCCACAAATGATAGAAAAGAAAAGAGAAAAGAAACAGACTTGGCTATGTAACTGTAACCCCTTTGTACATTGCCTTTATAATAACAATAAAACATTTTTAATTGAAAATGCCTTCAGTCAAAGATGCATTTAGGAGATGCCTTAAAATACCTGAGCAACACAGTACCCTGTACAGTGTTAATTATTTGGGCATTGTCGCTGGCCCTTTTATTCAAGGCCAGCACTCTGCCACTTGAATCACTTCAGCCACAGTGCCACTTCTAGTTTTTCCTGTGATTAATTGAAGGTAAGAGTCTCATGGGCTTTCCTGCCTGGGCTGGCTTTGAACCATGATCCTCAGATCTCAGCCTCCTAATTAGCTAGGATTACAAACATGAGTCACTTGCACCTGGTCTCTTATTTTTGCACCACTTACTTTTGAAACATTTTTTAGTGAAAACTTCCTGTTTAGAGAAGGATCCATGTGAATTGCAGTGCTGGTGTCCTATCCACAGGATGCAGAGTACAGAGAGAGCTCTGAAGTCATAGGGCTTAAATTTAAATCCTTGTTTCAAAATTCACCACTAGTTGTTCTTGGCCACTTACTCAGCCTTTCCTTACCTATGAATGGGGCTAATAATATTTGTCCTTTGGACAAATATTTAAAATAAGCATTTAGCACAACAGATAGCAGGTAGTGTTTAGTTAGCAGTGGCTAGCTATTTTATATTGCCTTCATAATCCATGATTTTCTCTTAGTCAAAAGAAAGGATTTGGTGAGCAGGGAAGAACACAGAATTTCCTGAACAGTAGAATAAGCAGGAACAAATAGGATTTCATTAAATGCTTCTTAAGAAAATATTGGTGCGTTTTTTGTTTTTTGTTTTTTTGTTTTTTTGTTTTTTTGCCAGTCCTGGGCTTGAGCTCAGGGACTGAGCACTGTCCTGAGACTTTCTCAAGGCTAGAGCTCTACCACTTAAGCCTCAGCGCCACTTCTGGTTTTTTTCTATGTATGTGGTGCCGAGGAATTGAACCTTGGTCTTCGTGCATGCTAGGCAAGCACTCTACCACTAGGCCAAACTCCCGGCCCCAGTGTTTTTTGTTTTTTGAAGAAAAAAAACTGAGAGACCTTATACCACCAAAAAGTGATAGTATTGAGATAAAAATAGTGGCAGCTCAGGATTTAGATAGCAAAGGGACAGGATAGAACAGGAAAGACTAGCTAAAATGACATGAGTATAAGGTATAGAGATATTCTATTATAAGATAAGAAAACGGGAAATGGAATGGTTCTTGGCCTGAGGCAGACTCAGTCCAAGAGATCAGTTGAACAGGTAGAATCTATGGGTCAGGACCGTGGAGGGGACTATGGTAATGACAAATGACAAAAATCAGGAAATAGACACAGAAATGGCACCCCTCTCTGAGGATCTGGGATAATAAGAGAGTAGTCCATAAATGGGAATTACAATCAAGGGAACAAAGCTGACAGAAATGAAATGAACTACTAAGGCAAGGAATCCATACATTTCCTTCTATAACCAGGTGAGCCAATGAGTACAGAAAAATCTACAACAGGACAGAAGAGGAAACATTTGAAAAGAATAAGTAATGAGGAAACAGTGATGTGCTTATGGAAATGACCCTTGATAGTCTTCAAATGACAAATCACTTTCACAATTGCTCTAACTCAGAAAGAAAGAATGGGGGAAGATGATTCCAGAACTTACAAAGATATTTTGGTATATATGCCCAGAGGCATTTTAAAAATATGGCTTTGTTTTTTAAAATAAAAAATAAACTGAATATATTAGTGATAAAGTTGATATCACATTAAAATCCAATTGGCATATGTATATATTTATTTTCCAGAGTACTCTACAGTTGTTTGAGTAGAAGCTTAGTGGAGTGGAAAGTTTTTATTTTCTTAACTTGCAATTATTCTGTGAAAATCCTTCAGTCATAGTTGTTTTAGAATTATAAATTTTTAAGGGTATGGACCAGTGCACGTGTGTGTGTGTGTGTGTGTGTGTGTGTGTGTGTGTGTGTGTGCATTCAGTGGAAAATGGGCAGACTGATAGGCTTAGTGTAGGAATGTAAACTACTAAAGCAAAGTTGAGGGACAGAAGGCCAATCTATTTATAGAAATCATGTAATGCTTTCCAAACTATAACATGAGTAGGCTAAATCTCTGATTAAGTGACTAATCCAAATGAAAAAATAAGGTAACAATTCTTTATAGTCATGTTAATCAAAGAAACTCAGCTTTTTATGTGTATTAGAAATTGAGATGACACTTTTTGGTAATAGTTTCTTCATAGAGATAATCAATTTAACACTGAATAATAATGTGAACTTTAATTCAATATAGCTGGTGACTTTACACCAAGGAAAAAGTTGAATAGACAGATTCACAAGGTAAAGAAGGTAAAAATGAAAGGAGAGTTCTAAGAACTCTGCAGATTTCCAGAAAGGCATGATAAACAGATTCTTTCTTGTAGCCTTTAGGAGAAATTGACCCTGCTAACACTTTGTTCTTGAAATTCTAGCTTCCACAGTGAAGATGATAGGCATCCATGTTTTGAGCCACTCATTTTGTGTTACCTGATTATGGAACCATTACAAAGCTACTATAAATAGTTTTTTTGCCCTCAAGATCATGGTCTGTGTATATTTGTCAGGAAACACAGATCTCTCTACTGAGAGTCTAGCGGTTGGAATTGGAGATTGCAGGAAAGACAAGGAACGAACTCCTCAACAGTGACTGCTGATTAATGATAATTTCATGCAAAAGAAAGAAGAAAAATCGGACATCCTAGTATGTCTATCCAAACCATATTAGAATAATGAGAGGTACCAAGTGTTTCTAAGGTTGAAAATTATATTTCTGGCAGCAAATATGTCATGCAAGGTGAAATATGAGATAAGCCTGAAAAGTCAGGCTCATCTAACATCCTGATTCCCTCCAACTCACAAGAGCAGTCAGTAATGTAAATTCTTACAGCCTGAATAGTAAACATGAATAGGTAAAACAAACAAAAATTTAAATACATGTTTTTATAGACTGCTCTCTTTGAAAATAGGAGCAAGCTCTAGCTCTATATGTTTGCACAAGAATGAATAGTAGCCATATTTCTTCTCATTGACAGAACCATTGCCTTATTATATATCCCCACATATCAATGTTCACTCACCTTACACACAGTAACCAATATAATCAGCTAGATTTTAAAAATTCCAAAATATATGAAAATAGATAACGTATGAATAAGACAAAATTATTTTTAAAGCTAGAAAACACTATAAACAAGAATGGAGATCCCGGCAGTGCTGATTCATGCCTATAGTTCTAGCAACTCATAAGGCCGAGACATAGAAGATTGTGACTTTAGTCTAGCCTGGTCAGAAAAGTCTGAGATGCTATCTCCAAAACAACCAGCATGATGCAAGGCTGGAGGCATGGCTCAAGTAGTCAAGTGCCAAGTGAATAAGCAAGCCAAGTGAGCATGAAGTCCTGAGTTCAAATCCCAGTACTATCAACACAAAACAAAAATAGGGAAGACTTCGAACTGAAGCCATAAAAGTGTATTCATCCACCAAAAGCACATTTTATCAAGAAAGCCTGAAAGAAACTGACAAACATCAAATTAGATTATTACATTAGCTTTATTGTACTAAGCTAACGTATTGTCATGTAAAAAATACCTAAGCCATCATCCCTGTATTTTGCTTTCCCATAGCAGTATTGCTATAGCAACAAGAGGTGGTTACGAGTGCCATTCATACAGTACAGTCAGTAATGCTATCGAAAGTAAGGTGAAAATTATCCTGCCTTGAAAGAAGTCATGTCATTTTCTTAACTGTCATCTTTATCTTTGCATTTTACTCTTTTTTACAGTTTCCTCTCTTAATGAGTAACATACTTTATATTTCATATTCATTCCTCCATATTTCACAGTAGCATTTCTACAAAGTGAATGGTTCCTAGCATCTGTCCAGACTGCCTCTCTTCGCTCACCAGGATCACGGCTCATTTGTTTTCATCTTTCTTCCTTATAAAGAACACTTAACACTAAATATGGTGAGTCATGTGGTAATTGATGTCATCTCAGCTAGAGATGAGCAGAATCATGGCCAGCCTGGGAGAAAAGGGGTGAAGTTAACATTTTGTTTCAACTAATAAAGCTGGTAGGGTGATCTACACCTGTCATCACAGTTAAAGAGAGGATCATGGTCCAGGTCAGCCCAAAGAAAAATATGGGACCCTATTTAAAAAAATAACTAAAGCCATAAGGGATGAGGGCAAGGCTCTCACAGACCGCCTTCCTATCAAGCACAAGAGAGAGAGACAGAATGAAAGCTTGAGGAAATTTAGTGGGTATCATACCCTGGAAAGTTCACCTTAGAAAATGGCAAAGTGTTTTAAATTAAGAGAATTGCACCAGTGTTTCAGCTTTTCAAGAACATACTCTTGCTGAACATATCACTTAGATACAGCAAAATATAGAAAAGGCCTTGCAATGGTACCAAATGAAAGGAGTGACCAAAGGGAAAAAATAATTAATTCACTTACTCATAGAGGACCTTCTGGGTACCAACAATTATTTACAGAACTGGGTAGATGCAAGGTAGGTAGTATATCTGCATATAGTCTAGAAAATCAATTCCAGATGATCACAACAGATGTTCCAAATATGTTGTTCACCACATCATGCCTCTACCTCTGTGAGGTTGCATTTAAGCCAGGGACATGTACATCTCAATGATTTGGGCCTAGTCAGTCTTTGACCTTTGATTTCCAGTATTGCCAGTGGCATTAAGGATTCTTGAAGATAGTCACCCGAGACAAACTGGGTTATTAGAAGCTATTACAGTTAGAAAATTAGAATTCATTAAAAGGCAGATAGTGTGCTTGCTACTATGATATATAGGTCTAAATTTATTCTGCAGTGTACGTTATCTGCTTCATCAGTGAAGAAACAGGGCAATCTTTCATTGCATAAAATAGCCTGGAGAGCTTCGTCACCGCAATGCGGCAAGAAGCTACTAAAATGGTTCTTTCTAGCTTCTTTCTGCTGATTAAAAAAAAAAAAAGAACAAGAAAAAAAAGTCTGTGCCACCTCCCAAGGGCTCCAGTGCAGTTGCTATAGCAACACTACATCTGAGTCAGAACTATTAACAATCACCATGGCAACAAGTGTCTCACTTGCCATTTCCAGAAATACAGTGCATTTGGACTAGAATCATCACACCATGAAGAAAGGGGTGGAGTTTTCTTCTCACTAGGAAACACAAATACTTTCTCCAAATAGCTTACCAAAAATGTTTTAGGTAAAATAAGAGTAATTATAAGAAAATCATGCTATCATAAGCTAATAATTTTTTCTCCAGAAGTGTAGTTTGATAAGAATAATAACATATTAACCATTGATATGATAGATTGTTTCCCCAATAAACTACAGTAAAATCCTTGATAAGTCTAAATTTCCTCCCTATGTTTTAAAATTACAATGATTTAAGTAAGATGTGTTTTTACTTGTCTTTCCTAGCTCTTTCTTTTGTCTTTGTTTCATTTCCTTTACCTCCCTTTCCTTGAGCTCCCTTCTTGAATATTTAGCAGAGCAGAATTCTTTAGAGATTTGTGGACCACACGTGTCAAGTAAGAAGCATCACACCAAAATGGAGTGTCTTGTGTGCTTGAGACAAGGTCATGGTTGAGCTGAAGAGCTCATCTTATTTCCCTTCTTCAAACACAAAATAATAAAATAGAACAGGAAATGTCTAGCTTTCCACCAAGGGAAGACCTTTACGAATGATTGGACACACCACAGTGTATTCTTGAGTCTTAATGACCTCTCTCTTCTCTCCTGTCACCTTTTCTCCCTAATTGTACCAATACACCTTTCACTCCCTGATTCTGGTGCCCCCAACACACCGTGACATGTCACATAATGACATTTGCCTGGAATGCTTGTCCTGGATCAGAATTACTAGAATTTTGAAACAGATTCTTATGTGTCTAAAGAATAAAAATATACAAATGTGAAACAAAATACAAAGCAAAAGTCAAATAGATTAGAATTAGGCTTTGTGTTAATAAATTAATTTTTAGTATCTTGCCTAGCTATCACAAAACTTCTGTGTTTGACTTCCTTCCTTTGGCACTCTTACCTGGGAAAAATGAAGCTAGATTCCAGGATAAGCAAACTTCTGTTCAAAAAACATAAACTTACCAGTGATGTCAGGTGGAACTGGGGGGTGAGCCTTAACAGTGATGCTTAGCTTATTTGACTCTTCCTGCACATTTATTTTGAGTAGTAGGGAATGGAGGAGAGAGAGAGAGGGAGTCAGAAAGAGAGAGACAGACAGACAGACAGAGAGAGAGACAGAGACAGAGAGAGACAGAGACAGAGAGAGAGAGAGAGAGAGAGAGAGAGAGAGAGAGAGAGAGAGAGAGAGAGAGAGAGAGAGAATTAAAGTGGTTCCCTACATTAGTATGAAAGTTATTTTTTAGGGAAAAGATTTTCAGACCTATTGTTAAGAGAGAAAAGGTACAAAGTAAAGGCAAGGTTACATTAAACTGAAAGCTGAGGATTCCTTTGCAGTCCTGAACAACAGTTGGTAAGATTTCTTACTTCAGGCAAAATTTTAATAGGGACACATGGGTCAGTGAGGCGTCCATATTGTTGTCCTAGCCATGGATACCTAAGAAAATAGGGACTAAACCTTTAGAAAGTGTGTCTCTGGAGTGTTCCCTTTCGTAGTCATTTGTCAAATGCATTATTTTGCCTATAGATTAGTCAATAATTTTTTCTATGTTCAAAATCAAATCAGACTAATGTTCCTTTGGAAAAGAAATCTGAGGAATGGCATGGATAGAGACACAGTAAAGTGATCACCTACTTAATACACAATTTAAAGGGCTTCCAGCAGCCACTTAGACTATCACTGACATTTGCCATAGCTATTCTTATGCCAAACTATAAATCATGAGAGCACTAGACTTAAGCTCAAGTTCCTAGCTTTGAGACTGTGAATGACATTTATGTTATTTTGAGATAGTGCTAAAAATATTTACTTCACAGAATTGTTTTTTATAATTAAAAACTAATATATAAAATACATGTAGAAGAACACATAGCATTCAATATAAAGTAACCATCATAATAAAAAATAAAGTAACAATCATTCTATGACTGTTGAATTCAATTTGACCATATTCTTTTGCTGCTTAATTAGAGATGTTTTATCTAAAAGTTGTTTGCTGATTTTATTCACGTATCCCTTCATATTCAACAAATGATTGTTTCTGAGAGGCAAAGACAATTTATAATTCTTGTAGGAATTAGAATTTGCTGATGTTAAAAAGACCAGCAGTTCAGGGAATGCTTTTCAAATGATATTTCAGTTGTAGGACTAAACAAGAGATTTTCTTCCCCAATTAGGGGAGGGTACTACAGATTTATTTCTTAGAGTATATGGTTCTCCTCTTCTTTTACACAACTTTTAATAGTTAAGTGTACTCATGGTATACTTACTTTAATAGATAAGTATAGTGCACTTATGAAACTATAGTATAATATAGGTTGTCCCAATACTGTCATTAAAATTGCCTACTATAAAGTGAATGTTACTCTTGTCTATGAAAATAAAAATTCCCTATAGACTAAAACTTTGATAAACATACTTGATTAAGTTGGTCTATTTTTATTTTAGACTCAAAGGGAGGCAACACATGGTAGTGAATCAACCTGTTTTTGACCTTGGAAGACTAGATTTTCAGTTCTACCTCTGCTATTAAGAGGTAGGTTTCTAAATTTCCTACCATTTCCTCCCATATGGAAAAAAAGAGAATTGTTTGTTACCTATATTTTGTTACAATGAAGGTATCTCAGAATATGAATCTGGAAATAACAGCTCTCTACTTATTCATTTCAGCAAATAGGATCAATATAATCAATCTAGCTGATTTAGACTCCTGCAAATAGATCTAAACAAGTGTGGCAGAGAATGAATCTTCTGAGAAATGGTCTCATTCTAAAAGAATTCAGCCATAATTGGCCATAATGAAAGAACAAGTTGATAGTAAAGAGCACTCATTCTCTGTTCAGTCTATTTTATTATTTGTACATTCCCACTTGTTCCTTTTTACAACAATTGCAAGTTGAGAGAAAAATACTATGTTATGTATTCTGGCTTTCTTTGTTTCGAGGATGCTCATTCTAGACAGCAAACAAGTTTCTGTTTCTGTTTCTGTCTCTGTCTGACTGCCTGTCTATGTTTTGATATCTGCTTCTCTCTCTCTCTCTCTCTCTCTCTCTCTCTCTCTCTCTCTCTCTCTCTCTCTCTCTCTCTCTCTCACACACACACACACACACACACACACACACACACACACACACACACACACTCTTAAGGCTAAGCTTGTTTAATTACCACCATCCCAATGTCCTGTCTGCCAAAGGTAATCAGCTGTACATGGCACTCAGAAGACAGACATGCTGTCCAGGTCCAGCTTGAATTAGGACATTCTGCAAAATCAGAGTCAGTGATTGTGTGCAGCAATTTTCAAGAAACTTTTTTCCAGCAAATATTTCCTGACATTCCCAGCTTGAAAATTTATCTTCTTATTCATAGAACTTTTAAGACTGTTTGTCTGCCAACCTCTTCAAAAAGGTTACATACTCTCTGTGGGAAGAAAATATACTCATGTTTGCTTATCTTGGAACAGCTTAGAAAAATTATTTATACATTGTAGTTAGCACATGTTTTAATTTTAGTCCGTAGAGACAAAAATAATCATAAAATATACCCTAGCTGCTTCTGAGATGTGGACAAGACAAAAAAATTCTCTCTGGGTAGAGTGAATAGAGTTTCCTTTGCAATCTTATTTACTAAGTATAAAGTGTTTAAGTGTACACTGAATCAAGATACCACTTGTAATTCTATCATATCTATAGATATGATATCTATTTTTGGTTCAAAAGATTGGGATGTATCATTTCCTTCCTAATTAATCAAAGTATAACAAGGAATAATATAGAAAGACTTGAACATGGAAGTCTGGGAGTTTGCCTACTGGTAGAGTGCTTTCCTAGCATGCACGACTGGGTTCGATTCCTCAGTACCACATACATTAAAAAAAAAAAAGATTCCAATTCATTTAATTCTGCTTTGATTTTATTAATTTGGTTCCTTCTAGTGGGATTAGGATTGGTTTGTTGTTCTTTTCCAGGAGCTTAAGGTGACACATTAAATGGTTGGTTTGCGATTTTTCCAATTTGTTATTGTAGGCACTCAGAGCTATAAATTTTCTTCTGAGTACTGCCTTTGCCGTGTCCCAAAGGAGCTGGTATTTTGTGTGCTCCTTTTTGTTAAATTTCATAAACTGTTGGATTTCTGTTCTGATCTCTTCGATGACCCATTGGTGATTCAACAATGTGTTGGTTCAATCTCCATGAGTTACAGGGTTTTCGTTGGTGGAGATGTGTATTCAGTTCCAATTTGATGCCCTTGTGGTCTGAGATAGTGCAGGGAATAATTTCAGTGTTTCTGAATCTGTCCAGGTTTGTTTTATGACCTAAAATGTGATCTATTTTGGAAAATGTTCCATGTGCTGCTGAGAAAAACATATATTGTGTTGTTGCTGGGTGGAATAATCTGCAGTTGTCTGTTAGATCTAGTCTGTCTATATAGTTGTTCAATTCTAAGGTTTCTCTGTTGAGTTTTTGCCTTGTTGATCTGTCCAAAGGTGAGAGTGGTGTGTTAAAGTCACCAACAATCACTGTGTTTCAATCTATGTATGCTTTCAGTGAAAGTAAAGTTTGCTTGATGAAGTTCGGAGCTCCGGGATTTGGTGTGTAGATATTTAGGATGTTTATGTCCTCCTGGAGGAAAGATCCCTTTAGTAGTATGTAGTAACCTTCTTTGTCTTTTCTCACTAATTTTAGTTTGAAGTCTATTTTATCTGGTATGAGGATGGCAACTCCAGCCTGTTTATGTGGGCCGTTAGCTTGATAGAGTTTATTCCAACCTTTCATTTTCAAAAGGTGTTTGTTTTTTTGGGTAAGATGTGTCTCTTGAAGACAGCAGAATGATGGATCTTGTTTTTTTGATCCAACTAGATAATCTGTGCAGTTTAATTGGAGAGTTAAGTCCATTGATATTGAGAGTCAGGATTGAGAAATATTCATTAGTTCCTGCCATTTTTACAAGTTTTCATTAGAGCCTGTGTCTTGATAGTTTTTGTGGTACCTAGATGTTATGCGTTTTAGGTGTCATGTCTTTCTCTGTATTACATTTGTGTTGGTTTTCCAAGTGTAGAACATCTTTGAGAATTTTCTGTAATGTTGGTTTTGTTGCTACATAATGTTGAAGCTTTTCCTTGGAATGGAATGTTTTTATTGTTCCCTCAGTTATGAATGAGAGCTTGCTGGGTACAGTATTCTTGGTTGGTAGTGATTGACTTCAGGGCATGGTATATATTGTTCCAATCTCTTCTTGCTTGCATGGTCTCTGCTGAGAAATCTGGGGTTATTCTTATTGGTTTGCCTTTATATGTGATTGTTCTCTTCTCCCTGACTGCTTTTAGGATCCTATCTTTGGTCTCTATTGATACAGTTCGGATTATAATGTGGCGGTGGGATGTCCTTTTCTGGTCAGGTCTGTTTGGGGTTCTAAAAGCTTCTTGTATCTGGATGGGCCTTCCCTTCTGGATATCTGGGAAGTTCTCTGAGATGATTCCCTGAAGTATATTTCCAATACCATTGACCTCTTTCTCTAGACCCTCCTCAATACCAATTACCTTAAATTAGGCTTCCTAATTGTATCTTGGACCTCCTGTAGCATTTTCTCATATTTCCTAGATTTGAATTGACTCATTTTCTGTTCCTTTTCTATAATAACTAAATTATCTTCAACCCGATATTCTCTCTTCTGCATTGTCTAACCTGCTATCAAAGCTATCTACTTTATTCTTCATCTCCCTTGCTTCTAATTGCTCATTTTTGATGCCTTGCATCTTTTGTTTTAGGTCATGTATGGATTTCTTTAGCTCCTTGAGTTCCATTTGAGTGGTTAGCTCAGCAGCTTTATTCTCTTTGGACATTTATTGGAGTTCAGTCACCTTTTTTGTTTGTGGATTCTATGAATTCAGCCATTTTTCTTTGAAAAACCTTTATTATGGCCTCCTTTATGTCTTCCCCTTTTTCACATATCACCTTGTTTATGGTTACCTCTTGTTTCACTGTGGCTTCCTCCCTTATCTCTTTCTTTATGTTTTCACATTTTTCATTAATGATGTTTATCAATTGCATTTGTATAGCACTTGGAAGGCTCTCCTCTAGATTTGCCACTGACTGCTCCATTACCTGTTTATGTTGGGTGGGAGATGCTATTCCTTGATTTGACATTTTTCTTGATTTTCTTGTTCTGCCCATTTGAGGATGGGAGCAAGATTAATACTAAACAAGATTATAATTTTTCAGATATAACCAACCTAGACCTTTTTAGTTGGCTGAGAATAGATATTACCTCTTTTAGATTGGTAATAACACTCTCTCTTTCTTTTTGTACACTTACATACAAATCTAATACAATCACAGATGACCAATTTATGACCAAAACAATAAGCCCCTCAATCCAATCTCTATTGTATTTAAGTCCCTCTGGACCTAGAGTATAATTGAACACCTAGATACACAGCATTGCTCAACAACCATCAAATGTAGATCCATGCATTATAAGAGTTGAAGGATGAACAGAGGACTAGAGGTAGAAAAATAATATGAAAGATGACAAGGGAGGTAGGAAAAGAATAAATACAGGCGTGTAAGAAAATTATAGTAATGAAGAAAGGGTATCATGCAAGGATAACTGACTTAAGGTGATAGACAGGTAGAGTATTTGTATAGAAAATTTAGATGAACTTAGATAAAACTTATCAAAATAAGAAGAGTGATAAGAAGAATATATAGAGAAAAGAGAGAGGTTGATTTAGGAGATTTCAATGATACCAATCTAAGAAAGAAAAGAAAAAAAAGAAAAAAGAAACAAAACAGCCACAAAATAAAACAGAACACACACACACACACACACACACACACACACACACACACACACAAAACAAAAAACAAAATCAAAAACAAAAAAGAACAAAAAACAAAAAAAGAAAAAAGGTGGGGGGAGATTCCTCACTGTTCTGAGTTCTTACCTAAGAGATACTAGGGTTGAGAACCCAGAGTTTAAAAAGCAGGTGACTGTATCAATATAGATATCGTTTTTATTCATACTGTACCCAGAGCTGTCACTGTGTTTCTAGGAACGACCAAATTGACAGCAGCATTGCGGGAAAAGAGAGGAGAAAAAAAGAAAAAAAACATAAAATTAGAAAAAAAGGTGTAGGTTAAATGGCAAAGAGAAAAATAAGAACATTTAAAAATGCAAATGAAATGGGGTAAAAAAATAAAAAAAGGTTATTCAGGTTTTGTTTTTTTTTTTTTGGTGGGGGGAGAGGTTAGGAAACTTGTGTCTCCACTAAATTCGGGATCTAAACACTTCACAAAGTCTTTTTCTCTTGTGATTTGCTTTGCAGTTTTTCGTTTGAGATTGCTTGTTTGGTAAAACAAAGCTGAAAGATCCGTGGGCGGCTTTGTTTACCAGGTCTGTGGGCGGCGCAGGGGGAGGGACTTCAGCAGCGCTGGGACCAGATTTCTGGCTAAGGGATCTCTGGGAAATCCTTTGCCAGTTAGAAAGGTGGCACTGTCAGCAACACCTCACATAGAGCTCCCCTATGACCCAGCAATTCCACTACTTGGCATTTACCCAATCATCCAGAAACAAAGACATACTAAATCCACCAGCACAACAATGTTCATTGCAACACTATTTACCATAGCAAAGATATGGAACCAACCTAGATGTCCCTCAGTTGATGAGTGGATCAACAAGATGTGGTATTTGTACACAATGGAATTCTATGCTGCTGTCAGAAAGAATGAAATCCCCCATTTGTAAGGAAGTGGAAAGATTAGAAAGGATCATTTTAAGTGAAGTAAGCCAGACTGAAAGGAACTTAGGCTCAATGGTTTCCCTCATTTGTCATAATCAGTAGAAACCTTGGGCTCTCCTAGCAGAGATTTGCAATACAGCAAAACCTTGATACAAAAGGCCATATAGTAGGACGCTAAATGAAAGGATCCCTAGGATATAGAAACATAAGCCATATAATGAATGATTGTTGTTCTTAAGGTACTATGTTATCTCTCATCTCTTTTTCTGTCCCTTGGTTATCTCATATTGTTACAGTATCTCACTTTGTTACCTGATATATCGGATATATTTGTATTTGGTTATTTGAAATTGGATAGGGAACGGGGAAAAACAAGATGAGGGATGGGGGTGAGGGGAGGGAAATGGGGACCAAGACATGTGAAAGGGTATCAATGTATGGGAATTAATGCACCATCTATCTGGCAAATATTATGTAACCCTTCTATTAATTACAATAAAAAATATATGAAAAAAAGAAAGACTTGAACATGGACAAGCTCCACCATTCTGTGAAATTAACACCATACCTATTATTGAGATAATATAGATGTAAATTCATATTTAGATTGACATTGTTACTGTGAAGGACTACCCCCAGATATGGTGACTCCTTTGACAGCAGAGGTGCTATTATAAGAAGCAATCAGGCATAGAATTTCTGTTAATATTAAAACTATACTAATTAAAATTTGCTTTTCCCTAGTAACAGAAACAAAGATGGATAATCTGCACAGAACTGTCTTTTAAAAAGCTTTTGAGCTGGGCACCGTGACTCATGCCTTTAATCTTAGCTAGTCAGGAGGTTGAGATCTGAGGATTGTGGTCTAAAGCCAGCCCAGACACTAAAGAATGTGAGGCTCTCATCTCCAATTAACCACTAGAAAACTGGAAGTGGCCCTGTGGCTCAAGGGTTAGGGCAGTAGCCTTGAGCTGAAGAGCTCAGGGACAAAGCCTGTGTCCAGGAGTAGCGTGGTAGCCTTAAGCTGCAGAGCTCAGGGACAGCACCCAGGCCCAGAGTTCAAGCCTCAAGACCGACCAAAAAAAACCAGTTTCTGGAATCTATTATGGCAGTTCTTCAAAAGACTAAATATAGATCTCTGCTATGACCTGGCAAACTCACTCATTTCTGGGCATTTACCAAAATGTCCAGAAACAAGGCCATACTAAGCCCACCATCACAACTATGTTCATTGCAGCATTATTCACCATAACTAAGATATGGAACCAACCCAGATGCCCTTCAGTAGATGAATGGATCAACAAGATGTGGTATATTTACACCATGGAATTCTATGCTGCCATCAGAAAAAATGACATTTCCCCATTTGTAAGGAAATGGAAAGACTTGGGAAAAATTCATATTAAGTGAAGTAAGCCAGAACTAAATTAACATAGACTCCATGGTTTCTCTCATTTGTAATGTCTAGTACATGTCTAGGGTTTTCATAGCGGAGGTCTAAAGTTGTTCAATATCTACGTACATATAACCATGTAAGATGATGCTAAGCAAAATGAACTCCAGGATATGGAACTCACTCATTTCTGGGCATTTACCAAAATGTCCAGAAACAAGGCCATACTAAACCCACCATCACAACTATGTTCATTGCAGCATTATTCACCATAGCTAAGATATGGAATCAACCCAGAGGCCCTTCAGTAAATGAATGGATCAACAAGATGCGGTATATTTACACCATGGAATTCTATGCTGCCATCAGAAAAAATGACATTTCTCCATTTGTAAGGAAATGTAAAGACTTGGGAAAAATTCATATTAAGTGAAGTAAGCCAGAACTAAATTAACATAGACTCCATGGTTTCTCTCATTTGTAATGTCTAGTATATGTCTAGGGTTTTCATAGCAGAGGTCCAAAGTTGTTCAATATCTACGTACATATAACCATGTAAGATGATGGTAAGCAAAATGAACTCCAGGATATGGAAACAAGAAGTTTTTTCTTTGTGGCTGTTGTTTTAAATGTACTATGTGAAGCTATTTGTTTTTTCTTTTGTTATTTCCACCCATGGTTTATTTCCCATTATCCCTGTATCTCTTTTGGGTACCTGGAGTATTGTGTATATGTAGATTTAAATTAAAGAAAGGAAGGGAACAAGAAAATGGTGAGACAAAGGAAAAAGGATGAAACAATGTAACAGGGATACACACAATATGTTAGAAATGAACTCAACAATTTGGATGGAGAGAGTTGCAAGGGAGGAAAGTAGGAGACATGGGACAAGGGTAACCATATCCGAAAGGAAATGTACTCACTACCTTACATATGTAACTGTAACTCATCTGTATATCACCCTGACAATAAACTTAATTTTTAAAAAAGCTTCTGAAAAGATGTGTGGTCATAAAGATGATGGAGGAAATAGTTAAGAACAGGGTAGCTTCCAAGGTCAGCAACAGTATCTAGGTAGATGGTGTTCTATGGAAACTTTCTAAGGAAAGTGATTAACCTGTTTTTAGGGCATGAGTATATTTGTCCTACAATAGTATGGAATAGTAAGAAAAAGAATCCAACAGAAAGAACTTTCAGGGATCCTGTGCTTCCATTAATGTCAAATAAGTATCTAAATTTACCAACCAACCAACACTATATTCAATATTAGAGGAAGGAGCAACTTCAAGTAATGGAGAAAGGGTATTGGGTGTCTTCAAAGCTATAAATATTTACTACCACCATCACCACCATTTCTTTCTCTTTTTTGCTATCAAGATATTTTTAGATCTGTTTTCTCCAAGTCTGTTAGCTGTCAATACAGAAAGTGGGAAAGCGTGTACACTTGCTGTTCAGAGCCTTGCTAAAAGCGTGTCTCCTCAGTTAACCTAATTTTCCAAGTAGACTGTATCTCTGAAACTTCTAAAATAAAGACTTTTGCCTATTGCTCCATGCCTCTACATAGCACAGCATGCAACCCAGGTGTTGCATACTTCCACTTTCTTCCACAGCCGGCTTGCTTGAAAGATGAATATAAATAAAATGACATTAACATCTTAACATATTTCAATCTTAAAAAAAGAATTAATAATATTAGCAAATAATCAAGTGAATTTGAATATAAGCAACTAAAGCAATTGGATGTACAAGGTTATAAAGTTATATAAGCTCTTACCATGCTGCAATCACCTTTCCAGATACCTCTTGATCACTGAGAGACAAGTTCAGGATTTGTAAATGTCAGGGCAATATTCTTCCTGGTCCCAGTATTTGTAAGTGAGTAAATGGAGACAATGACCTATTATTTATCATATCAGTATGTTTTGTAGCTGTCACCCAAAAACAATGCCAAAAAGCCATGGCAACACTTACATTCATATGAGCCTCCCAAAGGAAGTTCTACATATCTGTGCTCTGATTTTTCTCTGTAATATTTACACATGATAATAGACAGCATAATGCATATTTACTCTGATTACTAGGTCATTTTCACTTCCCAGCCATTTGGCTGCTAACTGCTGTTCAGTGTGTTTCCTAAATTCTAAATGAGCAACACAGTAGTGCTGTCAAAAGATATGTGTGCCATTTTTGCATTGTGCCAGGAAAAGAAGCTGGGCCACGGGGTGACACAGCAAATCCTTGTTTCTAAATTGACAAAACCTTAAGCTCTCATTTTTATTTCATACAACATTTCAGAATTTGTAGCTGCAGTCACATACTTAAATAATAGAAATAATTATCTTATGATTCATTTATTCTGTTGGTTAGCCAATAAACAGAATCCAAAAGCTCCTGAGTTATTTATTGATGCTTTAATTGCTTCTCTATAATGAACACACAATGCAAATAACTGCCAATTCTTTCTTCTTTGAATCTACAAGCCAAAAATTTGGTTATCTTCCATGCTGGTTTTAAATCATTTCAGATGTCTGTTCCAGCTATAGAAACACTCTGCTACCCTTTAAGATGTGGCATTTCCTGCCCAGTAAAAACGCTTTGAAAAAGTATTCTTCCTAACTCTAAATTTAGACATAAATGCAAACTTTTAGTCCTGTGAGGGAAAAGGGAGACAATAAAAGCTGAGTCTGTCATGCATTGCTTTGTTTCCTGAGGTTTTGAGTGAAGATTGGGAACATGAGTAAATGAGTCTCATCCATTCCTGGTACCAGGAAAGCATAGGTTCAGATCTACATTTGAAGATCACATATGCATAAAGGAGTCAGATTTTCAAGGGCTCCAAAGTCAGCTGCTTAGCTATAGCCTACTTTCTAAGTCAGGTACAGGGTGCCATACGTACAAGGAAACCAGAGTACAAGAACAGACAGGATAGTAGAAGTAAGCTTGTCATGGTAATTGAAAGGCTGTTCCAGGTATGCTACAAAATGGATAATTAGTCCCAGTGCTTGCCCCAGGGGTTTGCAATTGAAATTAGGAAGACATTACTACGTATTAATTACAGGTGTTCCAGCAAAACCAACAAGGAAGTATGGTACATTCTGATTGTGGCTATAGAGATGACTTAGTAGTAAGAAAAACACAACATAAAAATTTAAAGCCACAAGAGGAAATAAGAAACAATAAACAAATTGTTTATAAAGTGTGCCATAAAAAACTGAGGGAAAGCTTTGTGTTCTGCATGCAATTTAGACAAGTAAATACAATGAATGCTACTACCAATAATACCAAAACCTATCCCACAATACTGTTTTACTGCTCCCTCATGTTGTCTACAGTTCTTTCCTTGCTTTCCACAAGAATTCCTTACCTTGACAAAAAGATCACAATTACAAAATATTACCAGCCACCTATTTACTCAATTTTGAACTCCAAATATTTCTGGTAGATCTAGGTTTGACGCTGGTTTGCCTTTTGACTTTTGTTTGCCTTTTGTTGGTAGTGGTTTGTTCCTTTGTTTGTACTTTCCTACCTGAGCTTGAGTAAGAATATTTGATGTCTACATATTCCTGATTAACGACCTAAAATAGAACATCTCATTTCCAACATAGTGAGTGTCGATGTTGCATTGGTTTACCCTTTGTCCTTTGTTTCACCATCACATGATCCCTTTCCTTTCCCAAATCAGACAAAATATACACAGCACAGAGTACCAGAATCAAAAACAATGACAGCAAGAAATAAAACAAAGAAAAAAAAAGAATGAAAAAGCAATAACTTCACATAACACATTTAAAAAACAAAAACAAAAACCAACTATAAAGAAAAAAAATCTCTGTGGGCCAAAAGCATGGCCTAGTGATAGAGTGTTTGCCTACCATGCATGAAGCTCTGGGTTCCATTCTTGGGTACCACTTAACAGAAAAAGGGTAGAAGTGGTGCTGTGAATCAAGTGGCAGAGCACTGGCCTTGAGAAAGCGCAAGGACAGTGCCCAGGCCCTGAGTTCAAGCCCAGGACTGGCGAAAAATAAACATAAAAACTCTTGTTCCCATTTTTTTAGAAATGGACTTTACAACTTGAGGAGGGGAGGAGATGGAGGAAAAGTGGGAGAAAATGAGAGAGGGGATAACGCTGCTCAACAAGAAATGCTCTCATTACCTTACTTATGTAATTCTAATCCCCTGCACATCACCTTTACCATAAAATTAAATTAAAATTTACAAATAGGAAATCTCCCAATACCTTAGCCTAGGTTTCTTTGCAGAAATAAGTTTATCATGAGTAATCCTAAAGCAATGTATCATGAATAACTCACAGGATTATATCAGGATGATCTCTTTATCACAAATAATTATTATACATTACAAAATGTATGTTCATTGGGAGTTGATAAGTTTGGCCAACAATAAACATTTTTTCATATATTTGTATTGTAATTAATAGAAGGGTTACATAATATTTGCCAGATAGATGGTGCATTAATTCTCATACATTGATACCCTTTCATATGTCTTGGTCCCCATTTCCCTCCCCCCACCCCCATCCCTCATCTTGTTTTCCCTCGTTCCCTATCCAATTTCAAATAACCAAATACAAATATATCCGATATATCAGGTAGCAAAGTGAGATACTGTAACAATATGAGATAACCAAGGGACAGAAAAAGAGATGAGAGATAACATAGTACCTTAAGAACAACAATCATTCATTATATGGCTTATGTTTCTATATCCTAGGGATCCTTTCATTTAGCGTCCTACTATATGGCCTTTTGTATCAAGGTTTTGCTGTATTGCAAATCTCTGCTAGGAGAGCCCAAGGTTTCTACTGATTATGACAAATGAGGGAAACCATTGAGCCTAAGTTCCTTTGAGTCTGGCCTACTTCACTTAATATGATCTTTTCTAAGTCTTTTCATTTCCTAACAAATGGGGGATTTCATTCTTTCTGACAGCAGCATAGAATTCCATTGTGTACAAATACCACATCTTGTTGATCCACTCATCAACTGAGGGACATCTAGGTTGGTTTTTAGACTGTTAATATGTCCATTTACTTATTTTTATGAAGCTATTCACCTAGGATAACTTCTTTTTTCTTTTTTATTAAAGAATTTATTAACATTGATTTTTACATCATATTTCAAATGACGTGTTTAACAAACAAGTATTCAAGAAGGAAATCTCTATATACAATCATAGGCACTTAGATTTTAGAACATAATCAAAATTAGGCTGAGGGTTTGTATGTTATAGATACATATTAATCTATGTACTAAAGCATTATGTCTATAGAGTCATAAGTTTTTATGTCTATGTAGTTGTGTTTATATTTCCAGTACCATGTCCATAGCATTGGGTAAGCAACTATTGAGTCCTCACTCTTGTACTGGTTGGACCTAATAGCCACATATTAAGGATACCATGCACCTTTTGTTCCTTTGGTCTTCAGTTTTCTCACTCAGCATGATTCAATCTAGAATCATCCACTTCCCTGCAAATGCCATTATTTTATATTGTCTGTTGGCTATGTAGAATTCCATTGTGTGTGTGTGTGTGTGTGTGTGTGTGTGTGTGTGTGTGTGTGTGTGTATATATATATATATATATATCACATTCTCTGTATGCAGTAGATGCAGTAGGTCATCTGGATTGTTTCCATCGCCTGGCTATTGTGAATAGTATAGAGATAAACATAGCTGAGGAGGTATCCTTATCATATTTTGGGTTATGATGTTCAGGGTAGATGCCCAGAAGTGGTATGGCAGGATCATAGGGAAGATCAATTTTCAGTTCTTTAAGAAACCTCCACACTGCTTTCCAGAGTGGCTGAACTTGCTTACAATCCCACCATCAGTGCAGTAGGGTTCCTTTATCTTTCACAACCCCACCAGCATCTGTCATTGTCTGAGTTCAAAATCTTGACCATTCTTGTTGGGATAAGGTGGTATCATAGGGTTGTTTTTATTTGCATTTCTTTTATGACCATACATGATGAACATTTTCTCATACACTTTTCTGCCATTTTAATCTCTTCTTTTGATTAAGTCTCTCTTTAGTTCCCTTGCCCATTTAGTGAATGGTTTCTTGGATTGGGGGGGGCATTAGTTTCTTGATTTCCCTGTAGATACTGGATATTAAGCATTTATCTGATTATTGGTAAATATCTTTTCCAAGTTGGTTGGCTGTCTTTCTACTTTTATGGCTATGCTTTTATCTGTGCAGAAATTTTTATTTTTAGGTCGTCCCACTTACTGAGTTTCTCTCCAATCTGTTGTGACCCTGGGATTCTGTTCAGGAATCTTTTGCCTGTGTCTCTGAGTTCCAGTGTCTCTCCTACTCTACCATGTAGCAGTTTCACGGTTTCTGGTCTGACATTGAGGTCTTTGATCCACTTTGAGTTAATGCTTGCATGGTGAAAGGCTAGGGTCAATTTTTAGTTTTCTGCATGTGGATGCCCAGTTTTGCCAACACCAATAATGAATAGGCTGTGTTTGTTCCACTGTATATCTTTGGCTCCTTTGTCAAATACAAGTTGACTATATATGTGGTTCTATTTCTGGATCTTCTATTCTGTTCTATTGATCTTCTGGTCTATTCCTGTGCCAATACCATGCTGTTTTTGTTATTAAGGCTCTATAGTAGAGTTTGAAGTCTGGTATTGTAATACCACCTGCATTGTTCTTTTTGCCTATGATTGTTTTGGCTATTCTAGGTCTTTTCTTGTTCCATATGAACCTTTGGATTGTATTTTCTATTTAAGTAAAGAATATCTTTGGGATGTTGATGGGGATTGCATTGAATTTGCATATCAATTTTGGCAGTATGGCCATTTTCACTATGTTGGTTCTCCCTACCCATGACCATGGAATACCTAGGATAACTTCTTGCTACTAAGGTAATAGAACTTCCTAAATACTTATTTATGTTTGTATTTATTTATATTTTACTTGCTTGGCTGGTGTTCTATCATATGAGTCAAAACTTGTTTTGGAAGTTTTGGAAGTAAATTAAAGATTGGAGTCCTAGGGGCTGGGAGTTTGGCCTAGTGGTAGAGTGCTTGCCTAGCATGCACAAAGATCGGGGTTCGATTCCTGGGTACCATGTACACAGCAAAAAGCTGGAAGTGGTGTTGTGGCTCAAGTGGTAGAGATCTAGCCTGAGAAAAGTCCCAGATCAGTGCTCAGGCCCTGAGTTCAAGCCCCACAACTGGCAATAAAAATAAAAATAAAGATTGGAGTCCTAAAGACTTTTTCTGCCCAAGTTGACTTTGAACCACTTTCTTCCATGTCCCAGTCTACTTGTTGGCTAAGATTATAAGCTTGTGCCATCTGTATAGATGTGATCATTTTTATTAAGTATAAATGTCCTGCTTACTAATCCACAGAAAGTACTTTATCCCTAGGTTTTCTACTAACATAACTAGATATATACTCTTCCTTCTTTTTCACCCTCCATGCTACTTAGGACAGCAGTCACAGAGTGGATTCCATGATGAAGGAAAGAGTGAGCCATGATAGAAAAAAACACTGAAAATTTGTAGCTTTCCAAAAATCTCTAATGTAGTACCTGCCTTCCTGGTTCCAATTCCAGTTCCCCATTTGTGATATTTGGCTTCCCTTGCTACACAGGTCTCAGGTAGTAGATTCTTCTTACTTGAAGAAGAAATTTTTAAATATGAATGCTTGATAATTATGCAGAAGGCAAGGGTGATGGTGGCAGGGAGCCAGTACAGGATGTGTTCTTGTGAGCACTTCTGTCTTTTCTTGAGTAGCAGAAAGAGTTCAATCACATTCATCAAAGATTAAAGTGCTTTGAGTTTACCCTCTTGTGCACTTGAAGTCATTTCTGCTTTCTTTCTCATCTACAAGCAGCCTAAGTTTGCCATCCATCTATTCATTTCTTACAACTGGTACAGTTTTACCAACCATCCACCAGGGCTTCCTATCAAAAACCATTGACTGTTCAGTGACTTCCATTCCTCCTCTTTTTCTCTCACAAAGAAAAACAGAGGG
This sequence comes from Megascapheus bottae, assembly GCF_031878675.1. Lineage (NCBI taxonomy): Eukaryota > Metazoa > Chordata > Mammalia > Rodentia > Geomyidae > Megascapheus > Megascapheus bottae. The sequence continues at coordinate 63,333,578 of NC_143509.1, forward strand.
GGGTGCTAGGAGTGTAGCCTAGTGGTAGCATGCTCTCCCAGCATGCATGAAGCCCTGGGTTCAATTCCTCGATACTACATACTCAGAAAAAGCTGGAAGTGGCACTGTGGTTCAAGTGTCACAGTGCTAGTCTTGAGCAAAAAGAGTCCAGGGACAGTGCCCAGGCCCTAAGTTCCAACCCTAGGACTGGCATCAAATAAATAAATAAACCACAAATTTGGAATGGTTGAGGAGTATAAAGAGGAGAAAATAGGGTCAAGCTGTAAAATATATAAAAGCTACTTTTATTTTCAGAATTCATAACTTCCTGTTTTGTACCATCTATGTGTTGAAATAGTTCTCAAAACTAAAGAGAGTGAGTTGTAGAAGCAAGCCTGAGAGAAAGAATGGGTCCGGATCAGGTTCAACTCAATACAACAAGTATTGATTGACTGCCTAGGATGTGCTATCAATGCGCTCTCAGAATAAAAGGCAGAAAATCTGCTGAGAAGAAAAGCGCTTTCCGCTATTGTTCTTGGTGGTATCTATTCTAACTGAATTTTGACACATTTTTAAATTCATGAATTGTAAAAAAAACTTCTGTAGGAATTGGGGGAGTAGAGAGCGTTCATAATATCCTTTTCCTCTGACTCTGATAATATACTTGTTTTCTTTGCTTCTTTTTTCATTTGTAATCCAGAATATTCAGATAAAATCAGGAAAGACAAGTGTCATTTATGACCAGATATGCTGAGTCCAAAATGGGCAAAGTCAAATCCTGAGAAGTTCTCAAAACCAGTCCTCTTAGGATTGCCAGTGGATTGAACCAATAAATCCTCACTCCCTGTTTTTTCTATTAAATTGAATTGAATTTAGTCATATCTAGGTGATTACTTTTAAAAAAGCTTATTTGATGAGTATACATGGTTTTATTAAACATGGTAAATGCAAAGGATACTAAGTTTCTGCCTTTGGTTAATTATTAAGAAATACTACTTATAGCTCTATACGCGTGTAATTGAAGTTAATATGCCATAAAAATAGGGGGGAACCCACAAGTAGTAAATGCATGATTTCTTTGTTAATCTGGAATGAAAGTAGCACTCTATTTACAACCACTGACAAGTATGTAGATTCATAGAGAATGAGAATAAATACTAAACTGGTTTTATTAGTTGGCACATTCATAATAAAAGAACATGTAGCCAGGTGCTGATGGCTGGCTCATGCTACTCAGGAGGCTGAGATCTGAGGATCACCATTCAAAGCAGGCCTGGGCACTCATGTCTGTGAAACTCTTATCTTTAGTAAACCACCAGAAAACTGGAGGTGTTCTTGTGGTTCAAAGTGGTGGAGCACTAAGCCTTAAGCTGAAGAGCTCAGGGACAGCGTTCAGGCCCAGAGTTCAAGCCCCACCGATGGACCAAGAAAATGGTGCATGTGGTAACTCATTTACCCACAGTTACAGGCAACAGAGATTAATTTTATTTTAAAAGAGGTATCAATTCTGCTTACCTTGTTTAAAGATCCAGCGACAGTATCAATCTCCTAGTAGCAGTAAGGCCAAAATCTCAATAAACCTACTCCGTATTAGAGATTTGGTATGTGCCAGCCACCACAAAAATGAGCTTGCATATGCCAAATATGTTACTGAAACTTCACAACACTCTATTATAAACATCTTTTTAAATTAAGCAATTAAATGTCTTACAATTTAAGTATCTTGACCAAGGTCAGCTAGAAACAAACACAATTGAAACCTGTGAGTTCAACCACTGTATTATTTGTATTACTTTTTTCCAGCTCATTTCGACATCTCATCTTTCCATCTCCCACCCATCATCATGGTTTATTATCAACTGAACTCAACAAAATCTCAAGACAACTCATTCCATGTGGAAAACCGCTGTTTACCTCAGCACTAGGATTCCTCACTCTCCAAGCTACGTTGATGTTGATTCTATCCATCTCAGCAAGCAACATTATAAGCCTTTCCTATTTTCTCTTTCTCTGTTTTCTTATTTAAGAGACCTTTCATATCTCCATACTTAACCACCTCAGTAGACTTCATCCATTCTCATTTACTGAATAGACAGAAGATGTTTTAGCATAGTATCTAAGGATTTGTAAAACTGGCCTTTGCCTACTTTCCTCTCCTTTTCCTTCCTTATGTAAACATGTATTCAGAAGTGTTAGATTTTTGGACCCTATACTTAGCATGCTTTTTCAGCTCTATGGTCCTGTTCACATTATTTACTCTGCATGAGATGATATCCCCATCTCTCCACCCATAATGATTCTTTCTTTCTTTAAAAAACCTCAGATTATATTCTATCTCTTCTGAAACACTAACAAAAAAAGTGCTTTCCTCCTCTGAATACCCAGGAAATTACTCGCATGATGACTTCCACAATGTTTAGCCTACATTGCCTTGCAATGATGTCACATGAGTAGATGCTTTAATCCTTCTTAGCAGGTATTAAGATTTTATGAGTGGGACTCATAAATTACAAATCTTTATGTGAACTAAACCTTCTGACCTACTGATATGACTAGAAGAGATATTGACTGAATACATGAGTAAAACACTCTAGTATGACTCTGAGATGACTCACAAGAATTTTTGCCTCCTGGTAATCTTGTTCTTACATAAGAACCTTCTTTTATGTTGAATAACCTGTAAGATATATGTGGATCCAAAGATGAATACATAAAAGATACTATGGCCCTCTGGTCACCGAAAATGATTCACCCAACAAGGAAGAGAGGCTTCCTCCAAACAGCCAGCAACAACTTAGCAACAACTTATATTCTACAATAGGGAGCCATTTGGGGTAAGATTTTTGAGCTCCAGTCAAGAGTTCATATGGCTTCAGCCTCAAATGATAGCTACAATCTCCAGAGAGACTCTAAGCCAGAATCTTTCAGTTATCAATGACATATTATATGTCTATCATAATTTAAAGAGGAGCATGTAGGCCAACTCGCTACATAGCAATATATAATGAACACAAGAGTCCATTGTGGTTGCTGTAAATGCAAGCATAACAAAGACGTAAACACTTACATGGGGTTTAAGGAAAAAGTGAAAATAAAACAGGAGAGCAATAATGAAAGAAAGAGTTCTAAAATTTGAATATCGGAGTTATGAATGCAAAATTCTTCTTTTGCTAGAAAACCATTAGTAATTGTTTTGAATCTCTAGGGATCTCTACATGTTTCTCATTTATGAACCATAATCTGTAAGTCATATTTATAAACATAAGGATGCAGCATGGATGTAAGTTAATATTAGTAACTATGATTTGTTTTATATTGCTATGTGCTAGAAATAGTTCTAAAATTTTTCCTTTTGTCCCATGTTCCGGGCTACCTCAGTTCATAGAGATGAAATAACTAGCTTGAGATTTCAGGTGGCAGTTTGCAACATTGTTTCACATTTAGACAGCATAAATTAATAGCTTAGACTGAAATGCTATACTATATAAGATATCATTCTTCTTCTAAAAATTGACATTATAGGGGCTGGGTATGAGGCTTAGTAATAGAGTAGTGGCTTAGCATGCATGAAGCCCTGGGTTTGATTCCTCAATACCACATAAACAGAAAAAGCTAGAAGTGGCTCAAGCAGTAGAGTGCTAGCCTTGAGTAAAAAGGAAGCTCAGGGACAGTACCCAGACCCTGAGTTCAAGCCCAAGGACTGGCAAAAAATGGCATCATACATATTTCACAAAATGTGCTTAAAATTAAATATGAAAATTACATTTACTTAAAAGTAATAGCTATGAGGAATTCATAGATTGGCCCCAGCAATTTTCAGATGGATAGAAGAGAATCTTGTCTTGCTTCCTTTGACCAGTAAAATTGTTAGCGAAGGCTAAGAGGCTGCTTCATTCTGAACACCTTCAAGAGGCACTCTTAACATCTGGAGTATATTTGTCCCCATCCTAGTGAGATTTGAAGTATCCCTTGATTCAAGTTGGCTGCATCAAATAGTGATGTTTGATCCCAGAAGACAAATGCTGATTTTCTAAACACAATGAAATCCATTTCTTGAAATTATGAAAGAATATGCAAATAAAAACAAAAAGACAATTTGAAAGATATTTTTAATGAAATGGATGTTCATAATGCTAAGGAGAATATGAAATCAGTAAGATTTGTTCTCAAGGAGCTTGTATACTTCCACTCTCCTAAACTGTCATATATAGATATAGATATAGATATAGATATGGATATACAAATATAGATATAGGTATAAATATTTCTCCATACTTTTCTCAATACCACACAAATAACTGTAAGCAAACAAAAGGGTACATTAAAAAGTGTTTTGTGTCAGGCACTGGTGGTTACTCAGGAGGCTGAGATCTGATGATCGGATCAAGGATAAAAGCCAGCCCAGGGCAGGAAACTCTGTGAGAGTCTTATCTCCAATTAACCACCAGAAAACTGGAAGTGGTGCCATAGCTCAAGTGGTAAAGCACTAGCCTTGAGCATAAAGAGGCTCAAGGACAGTGCCCAACTCCTGATTTCAAGCCCTACAATACATTTTTTAAGTGTTTTCTTGTTCATGAAACTCTTATCCAAGTTTGATACTCAATGCTTAAAATTTTAAATAAATTTTAAAAAGAAAAACGCAGCAGTGTATCTAAGCCTATGTCTATTTTCAACATATTGTACAGACTTCAACTAGTCCTTCCATTTTTAGACAAAGTCTATTACTTTTTAAGTTTTCAGTTTCTTCTACTTCCCCTCGCTAAACATGTCAGATTTTCTCTTCTTTTTGACTCCAGGTCTCTGAGCTTTGCATCCATTATTTCTTTCTGTTTTGAATATGTTAACATAGATGTCCTTCTACTGCATCTTTCAAGTCATAAATTCAGTTTTAAATAAGTAACCATCTCTTTTTTAACTTTTGTTTTGGCTGCAATGTTTTCATGGTTTATTTCCACAGGGCATTGTTTGGAGTTTTGCTACATGTCTTCGAGACTTTTGTTGTCTTCCTTTCTAAACTCATCTTTGAATTTATCACCTATGCCTGCAGGAGTCATTTATAATGCATGCTCATCTAGAAATCACTCTCTAGTGAGGTTTAATTTTTTTCTTCTTCCACATGTGGCATTATGCACTTACAGCAGCCAAATCTGGCATTCAATGTCCAAATCTGGCATTCAATGACTCACCATAAAATAGAAATTTAATGTAGATTCCAGGGCAAATAAATACCTCCTTGCTTTATTATCATATTGAAGATACCTGATAGCCTGTTTTGTTCCAAAATAGATATGCTGAAAAACAGTTTTAATGTTTAAAGGGAACTTAAACATTGCAAATTCAGTTTAAAAAGGTATAAATGCTAATTGTTAACAAAAGTTATATTTAATGTCTAGCCATGACTCCGTAGAAGATAGAAATTATAGTTGAATCACTATGGCTGGTATATATAGATATAGATATAGATATAGATATAGATATAGATATAGATATGCTGCAGGATACTACCCAAGTTGACTCTTTTTGAGTTCTAAAATGTTATGACCAATAGAAAAAGTTAAAAAAGCAATCCGATGACATTTTCAAAGGAAGGAAGGAAAAAAGAAAAGGAAGGATGGAAGGAAGGGAGGAAGGGAGGAGGGACAGAGGGAAATGCAGAGGAAGAAAAGGAATGAAAGGGAAAGGGGAGAGGGGAGAATAGGGAAGGGAAGAGAAGGGAGAGGGGGAAATGGGAAAAAGGAAAAGGAAGAAAATGAAACAAAAGGAAGGGAATAGAAAGGAAGGGGAGAAAGGAAGGAAGATAAGAAGAAGGAGAGGGAGAAGGAGAAGAGACAAACTTTATTTTCACAAGTTTTGAATCTAGCCTCTAATTACCAATGGTGGATTTAGATTCAAAAGGAAAGAAAATAGAAAAAAATATTCTACGTAGGAATTTTTGTCCAGTCCCTTCTGCAAAAGGAATGATAACCTGCCCTTGGTAGATATAATCATTCCAGTTCCAGTGAGATCACAACTAGACTGTGCCTATCTTATCTCCCAGTATGCTTAAAAAACAATTATGTTAAATAATTCTGCCTGAAGGGGTTCTGCACAGTCGGTAGAAAAAGATCAATGCAATAACCTAGGACCTTAAATGTCAATATTCAGTTAAGCAGCACATGATTTTTAAAAATAAAGATTTATAGATAATTATTTTTATTGCACAGATAAAGCAACTCATATTTTAGAACAGTATATGCATTCTGATCCTTTGGTGGCCAACACTTGAAGAAAAAGATAATAAGACAAGTAATAAAATATAAATGCCAAATACTTACTAAAATAATATTTCAAGGAAAATGCAAAGCTCTTATGAAATCAATCCAAAGGGATTTGCTTAACTGACTATAATCTTTAATAAAACGATCAATTGTATGGGTTGTATATTCAGTTTCTCCATTTCCTAGACACCTCAAAAAGCTGCACATTCTCTGACTCATATAAATAATAAATTGTTCTTTGTACAAAGATGAGTCTTTATTGTTAAATCTCTGAATCTAAATGGAAATGCCAAATAGAAAACTGTATCCCCAGGCAAAAAGGATGTAGATCAGGAGATATGGAAATTAAAACAAAATTAATGTTGTAAACTAACAAAGAAAATACTAATATATATCTCTGAAAATATAGTATCTAAATAACAATGTTAGTGAATGATCTTTAATAAATAATTTGAAGTATAAATGCAGAACTCATAAGAGGCAGCCTTTCTTCAAAGGAGGAACATTTTGGTCTAGTTAGGGTGATAACTCTAATAAGAAAAAGTACAGTTTTTATTTTTTATTGTAATTAATAAAAGGGTTACATTATATTCACCAGATAGAAGGTGCTTTAATTCACAAACATTGGTACACTTTCTCATGACATGGTCCCCATTTTTCTCCCCCGCCCCCCGCTCATCTTGATTTCCCCCCTTCCCTATCCAATTTCAAATAACCAATTAAGCACATATAAAATATATCAGATAAAAAGGTGAAATATTGTAACAATATGAGATAACCAAGGGATAGCAAAAGAGATGAGAGATAACATAGTACATTAAGGATAACAGTCACTCATTATATGGCTTTTTGTTTCCTTATCCTGGAGGTCCTTACATTTAGTGTCATACTATTTGGCTTATGTATCTAGATTTTGCTCTATTGTAAATCTCTGCTAGGAGAGCCCAAGCTTTCTACTGATTATGACAAATGAGGGAGATTATTGGGCCTATGATCCTTTGGGTCTGGCTTACTTCACTTAATTTTATTTTTTTCTAAGTCTTTTCATTTCCTTACAAATGGGGCAATATCGTTTTCTCTGACAGCAGCACAGTATTCCATTGTGTATAAATGCCACATCTTGTTGATCCACTCATCAACTGAGGGGCATCTGGGTTGGTTCCATATCTTTGCTATGGTAAATAGTGCTGCAATGAACATCATTGTGCTATTGGATTTAGTATGTCCTTGTTTCTGGATGATTGGGTAAATGCCAAGTAGTGGAATTGCTGGGTCATAGGGGAGTTCTATATTTAGTCTTTTGAGGAACTGCCATACTGCTTTCCATAGTGGTTGCATTCCCACCAACAGTGTAGTAGTGATCCTTCCTGGCCACATCTCCTCCAGCATTTGTTGTTATTAGTTTCCTTGATCATGGCCATTCTAACTGGAGTGAGGTGGAATCTTAGAGTTGTTTTGATTTGCATTTCTTTTATGACCAGAGATGTTGAGCATTTCTTCATGTGTCTATAGGCCATTTTTATTTCTTCTTCAGAGAAGACTCTCTTTAAGTCTTTCGCCCCTCTTTTAATGGGATGGTTGTAGTTTTTATTTTACTTTATGCCCTTGACACTGCTTTAAGAATTCCATGTCACATGTTGTTTGTTTTGGAATTCCAAGTATCTTCCAGGCATGTATCTCAATACTATCTAATCCAATCTATGTAATGATAATCTCAAGTAAAGCCATGAACATGAATGTTTTCATAACAAACTTCCCTATAGGAATGTTTGACAAATATGAACTCTTTCTCTTTTTTTTGCCAGACCTGGGCCCTAGAACTGTCCTTGGCTTTCTCAAGGCTGGAGTTCTACCATTTGAGCCACAGCACCACTCCCAGATTTTTCTATATATGTAGCACCCAGGAATCGAACTTGGGTCTTCGTGCATGCTGGGCAAGCACTCTACCACTAGGACAAACTCCCAGCCCCCAAACTATTTCTTAAATGTTCATTGTCACAAGAAAAATATATAATTCTTGGGGAAATGGAAGTAACCATTGAGCTCTGAGCAGAGCTTCTTTGCATATGGGAACATGTGAATACTCTTCTACTATCCACTATCCTTGTGTCTCAAATCCTCGAAGAGGATTTAGATGGGCGGACAAAATAAGGAAGCATACGTTGCTCCTCAGTTGCAAGTGATGAGAATTTTTAAAAGAAATTAGAAATTGTCTTTGAGTTTTAATTTGTTTTGTTTTACTTTATCATCCCAGTAATTTGAAGATTATAAGATAAAAATATATATGCCCTTATCCGTCTAACTTTGCAAAGATTTTTTTCATTTTCTTCATTGTCTCAAATTCTCAATGAAAAGTGAGGCCCAATGTTTAACATACAACAATAGGTTTTAGCTAGATGGTGAAAAGGAGGCAATGTACTTTTTTAGGAAAAGGACTTGTCTGATTCCCTTCAGATGTCCTAGTATTCTGCATTGGCATTTGGATCCAAAGTTACAATGATAAAACTGTTTCTGTCTCTTATTGCCTTCCTTGAGCAAATATTTGTGAAATCTTTCAAGGTGAGAATGTGGGTATTCTGGATTGATTACCCAGAATATTATTTGGTTCCTTAGTGGCATGAACATATAATTACTTGCATGCCCTTTTGACCCAACAAAAGTACAAACAATGCTGACGATATTTGAGAAGACAAAAATCCTCCTACTTTGTGGGATGAGTCTACTGTAGTCTTAGTAATGAAGTTAGCAGGAATATGTTAGTTTTTACCTGGATGGAGAACCTGTCTTTTTCTGTTCCTTTTACCAGGAATATCAGCTGGTAGGGGGCACTGTTTTGGCTATAACTGTGAAACCTTAAAACTCATTCCGAGGTTCAGATTAGGAATAGAGATCAACAGTCTTCAGAATTCCCTCCTGTCAAGTAATATGTACCTAGAAATAGGGATCTACTTCTCGGGATCTCTGTCAAATGCAGGTGATTATCAAGGTCCTTATGATATGTATGACTATTGAGCAAGGATTTTCACATGGTTTCAGAGTAATTGAAACTCCCTACCATTTTTTCTCAAAGAATGATGTGACTGTTGGAGTCTCCATTATTGAGAAATGAGTGGAACCTAATCTGCAAGATAGAGCTTGCTTCTATACTAGTATGATATTTAGAAGCTTAGCTGTGAGGACGTTCATAGTCTTCAGGGGAACATTCATAGTCTTAGACTCCTTCATAAGAAGGGAGAAAAGACATGTTTTGCCAGTCCTGGGCTTGAACTCAGGGCCTGAGCGCTGTCTTTGGACTTTCTCAGGGCTAGAGCTCTACCACTTGAGCCTCAGTACCACTTCTGGCTTTTTTCTATGTATATGGTACCGAGGAATTGAACCCAGGACTTTGTGCATGTTAGACAAGCACTCTAACACTAGGCCAAATTCCCAGCCCCAAGATACATTTTTTTTAAAAGTAGAAACAAAGTATCACATCTACAAATTTAGGATTAGGAAGACTTTTAGATTATAAATTTAGTGCCAAAAACACAGCCTTGATAGCATTGTTTTAATTTAGACTGCTTAAAAATCCTATTTGTAACATTAAAAAATAATAGTTTATTTTGCATAAATTGTAGGAAGATGGGGATTATATCAACTGCCTTGTCTATATTAAAGAAATAACACAACACTGAGGTGAATAAAAATCCTTATTCAATCTTTGCCCAGTTGAGATTATCTTTATATGGAAAAGATGAGATTTCTTTCCATTTTCAGTCATAGTTATAATAAAGAGTTGTAGGTGCTTTTTGTGAAAAAAAGGAGAAAAGGTGGATTTTTCTTTACTTCTTGATCTTTATCTCTTTGATCAAATGACACTGCTTAGTGGGCAGGATCCAGTCTTAGTTTACAAATTGAGATACATAAACCTGTAGCCCCTGTACTAACCAAACAAGCTGTGCACGTTTCTCCCATAAATTTTCTTTGACTTCCCATAGTTTGCTTTTCTTTAGGAACTTTCTCTTTTCATCGCTTGTGCTAAACTTCCTGAAGAATTTTTACTATTGCATTGCACAATTACTCACAGTCATTTCACCAGGGGAAATAATTCCTTTTAGCACTGCATATTTTCACTCTTCCCTGTAGGTGTTCCTTCTGTGGAGACTGACCCTGACATACATCTACTCTGTTCTTGTAAGGCACCATGATTCTATTAGACCTAGAATAGGGAATCTTCTTTCTTCCAAAAGCCTTTGAATATCTATCACATCATTGTCAGATCAAAGTATTCTCTTAAAATTAGTCTATTATGCTTGGTCAAACATGTCATTTACTGACCCCTAATATTATGGCTGTAACTTTCTTTCTGGTAAGGCATGGTAATGAGGATGTTGCTGCTCACAACTACTTTTCCAGGTCTACTTTGGTCCCTTGAAGTACAGTCAACTCTGGGATGGTGAGTTTTGAAAACAACTGCTGACAACAATTAGTTGTCCCAAGAGGGGCGCAGTGGCCCACGCCTGTAATCCTAGCTACTCAGGGAGGCTGAGATCTGAGGATCGCAGTTCAAAGCCAGCATGGGCACTAAAGACTGAGAGACTCTCATCTCTAATTGACCACTAGAAAACCGGAAGTGGCACTGTGGCTCCAGGGGTAGGGTGGTGGCCTTGAGCTCAGGGATAAACCCCAAGCACCACAATCAACAAAAAAATAAGTTGTTCCAAACACAGATGCATATTTCAATACATCTCCTGTGAGGGAAAAAAAGTTCACCATTGCTTCTATAACTTTTGTAGAACTGAAGCTATGGAAGGAGGATATTGTATCTAGCTTTCAGTTCCTCATCATTTTGCAGCTGAATGATTTTGTGTTGTATGTTCTCAGACCCATCAGCTGGTTCTACACTGAACGATATAGCCAAGTTTATTCAACTCCATTGGTTTAATTTTTTACATCCTTAAATAAATCATGAATGCCTCAATTACTTTTAAACACTCTCTAGGCTATTCAAGTGTCATAGAAGACTTTTGTCTTTCTAGATTGGGGGGAGGAGCAAATGCTTCCTGTTATTCTTTTCCAGTTCCCCTCCCACAGCTATAATTCAGCTTGAAAGGATCCACGTTTGAAAGCTGGAAGTTGAGAATTCAGCTGGTGCCTAGCAGATTGATGTTCACTCTTAAAGGTCCTTGCTAATGTCCACCATGAAGGAAGGATGCATCACAGAGCCACTTGCTAGCATTTCTATGCATCGCCATACACTGCTTGGCTTCATCTCACTCACAGTTCATGAAATCTCATGCTCATTTCAGTGGTAAACACAGACCACCATATCCCAAGTCAAGACCATACAGCAACTCCATAAATTGAAGTGATTAAACCCTTTCATCGCAACAAAAGTTATTCATGACACTACTGTCAACATCACATTGCTGAGCCACTGTGGCTGTGCACAGAGATTTTCCTGGTTCATGAGGTAGTAGTATACAGTTAACTCACCTGAATCAAGGCTGATGACATTGTTTCTTGACAAAAGCAATTAACCCTTGTGTGAAGCCAACCATGGCTGGATTTCCATCTGATAAGGCAACTTAACTTTTCAAATATTAGTTCAAGTTTTCTCATTGATTAAATGGGTCCATCTACTGATAGCTCTCCCCTATGTCTAATTCTGCCATTATCCCATAAATGAAAATGGCCATCATAAACTAGAAAGACAACATGGAAATATGCAGAATCCTTCAACTTTTTTCCAATATTTTCTGCTGCAAGTAATCTGTTCTGAAATGGTTCTCTGAGACAGACACTAAAACAGTTTTACTATCTAGTTAGCAATATCACAGTAGCCACCCTGCACTCTTTTAATGGTACTCATCTCGTAATGGATATTCCTTGATTGTCCATCAAACTTCATATTATGAAGTCACTCTATATGAATTTTCAGCACTATGGGAAAAGCTTCTAGACTGGTTGAATTTCAAGTCTGGCCTTGACAGGGCCAGAATAAATGATTTTTGCAGGCCTTATAAGGAACATGGATCATGTATACCCCACCTTAGTTCTACACTAAAATTTGCCTTAACGATGCTGTAGAGCCTTTTGCTATCTCTCAACAGTTTCCAATCCTAGATCCCCTTTGCACTTGGGAACAAAATTTTATGGCTAATTCTGGTTACCTAATTATCTGCTGTCACTTTCACAGAAATGATTTTACCTGAGTACATGGCTACCTATTCACACAGACTTAATGATAATTAATGTCTTAATGATAGTTAATTGTGTCCATATTACTGACTAGTTGAACTTGAGAGGAAGAAACCTGAGTTTCTTTCAGGTGCTATTTGTAAAACATTTGGGTACAGAATCCCCTTGCCCCTATTTCTCTTGGTTGCCTGAGAGAGAAAAAAAAAAGGAAATGGAAGGGTCTCTTTGGACCAAAAGATTAAAGTCTGATGTTGGAATTGACAAAGGCATCCTATCACTCTATGCTGTTATATGAAAGAGAAAAACAAACCCAAAAGCTGTTTTGTTTAAAGCAGTACTGTTAGGTCCACTTGGAAGAAATGACATTTTCCCTTGACTTTCTCCCCCTGCACTCTGGAAATCCCTGCCCAGCACCTGTAACCCTGGAGCTGGCATGCCTGGGGGCAGTGGGAGGTCCCCAGTCTGAGGTATTTCTCCATCCTCTGGGGTCACATCCACTTCCGCTGTGGCCACACCTCTCCCCCTATCTAATCTCTCACTTTCCACTATAAACTCTCTTGCTCCACCTGACTTTATCTTGGGTGGCAGGAAGTCTGCTATCTCCTCACACAAGAAACCCTCTTCTGAACTGCGTGGAGTTTCCTTTGGCAGACCTTACAAGTACAATTAGGCTCAACTTCTGGCAATGGTTATAGTCTGTATCACAACTGGTTTATCTTCATGATTCCTTATAAAATCTCATAGGTACTAGTTTTCCAAGATACATAAATAAGCCCAATTCTAGTAATAATAATTCTTAATTATAATTTCTATCTTAAAGGGGTGAGAAAAGAGCTAATAAAAGCTTTGTGGCCCTCTGTGATCAACAAAGTTATAGTCAATGTTGTTTATAACCAATTAACCTTTTATGCCACATTTCAATCTCAAAAAGTTTTAAAAAGCTTACATTCTTCCTTTACATCAGACTTAACTCGATTTATTTTGTTAACAAAGCTATCCAAGTGTTTATTTCCATAGATGGGAAGATTATCTGAAGAGAAAAACAACTATGTATCAATTTAAAAAATGCATCTAGCCACATATTCTTTGGATCAAATCGGAAGGAATTTGTTTAGCAATTTTAATAAATGGCCCATACATCATCTTCATTGTTTTTATTTAATGTATCTTAAAACCTAAACTGTGTGTGTGTGTGTGTGTGTGTGTGTGTGTGTGTGTGTGTGTGTGCAAGCATGCACATCAGGTTTGGGGGCTTGGAACTTAGGTCATGGTGATATCCCTGAGCTTTTGAGATCAAGACTAGTATTCTACCACTTGAGCCACAGCTCCTTTTCCAGTTTTTTGATAAGAATCTCATGGATTTTTCTGCTTTGCTAACTTCAATCTCCTGAGTAGCTATGATTATAGGCTTGAGTCCCTAGCACTCAGCTTCCCATCTTTATATTTTAAGGACTGGTGATTCATGGACAACTTCAGTGTCTTCTGAATTTCTTATGAGTTCTTAGCATCTATGTTAACTTGAACTCCCTTCCATACTTTACACCCTGCCTCTCCAAATACAACTACCAATACCCACATTGTCACCATGGACCTTTGACTTTTACACAGTTAGTGCTTATTTCTCAGCAGGCTGAAGTTATTAAAGTGTCATTCTGAAGGAAAACATGTTGCTTTGTATGTCTGTACATTGGTAAAGGGATGCTATTTTCTCTCTCTGAAGTGCAGAAATTGGCATTAGACTACACATTAAACAGTATCAAGCACATACTCCAACTAAAGTAATACTTTAGCTCAAGAAAAGCACTTGATATTCTTTATATTCTGTCTACTTTGTTTCCATACATCATAACAAATGAATCATGTACTGAAGGTGCCCATAATAGCTATTACACAATTTCTTCTAGAAGAGGAAGAAACATATATGGGAAGTCTGTTATAGCCATGATGATCCAGGGACTATTGATGGCAATGCTTCTGGTATGTGGAGATATAGCCTTGGAATATTCTACAGAATTCTAAGAACCACATTAAGAATCTCTAATTATGGCTAGGAATGTGGCTTAGTGGCCAGCACTCATGAAGCCCTATGTTTGATTCCTCAGTACCACATAAACAGAAAAGGAAATAATGCTGTGGCTCAAGTGGTAGTATGCTAGCCTAGAACAAAATAAGTTCAGGGGCAGTAGTGCTTAGGCCCTGAGTTCAAGTCCCAGGACTGGCAAAAAAAAAGAATCTCTAGTTAAGGGTACATTAAGGGGTGCACAAGTTCCTCATCCTCTTCTTTGTCTGCTTCCTCCTCATCTCCTCCCCTTCTCCTTCCCCTTCTTCTTTACAAAACCTCACTATTAACTATTGTGTAAATTTCATTGTGTAAATTTTCCCTCTATTTTTGACAAGAACTTCCAAAACTTAAGATGGCTTCTAAGATCATTTCAACACACTTTTTAATCTCTCTTATTAATTTTCTTATTATCATATAATGATAATCTTCTTTTCTTTCAACATAAAGAAACCACCATTCTATTGTCATATTATCCTCTCTCATTTCTTCCAACACCATCTGTATTGTACAAGTAATACCCTATAGATTGAGTTGAAACACACCATTTTGTTTCTGTTATGTTCAATTCATTCCAATCACAACCAATACACATTGATTCCAATGTGTTTCACAATCTGTCATGCATATGTAATTTTACTAAATATGCACAGTAAATGGGAGAAGAAATGGCACTTTTAGCCTTAAATACAGAGAATAACAAGCATTGTTCTTTAGTTCTGTGTGTTGTGACAGAGAAAACATACGTAAATTTTCCACTGAGTGCAATACACATTGGAATCATTCTGGAGGCCATGTAAGTCAGTCCATTGTACATCTGGTAGTGGTATATTACATATAAACCTTTAGGAAAGTGTTTTTGACTATTGGATGTACATTCTTTTGTAATATAATTACCCTATTTCATACTCCTTCTAATAAAATATTGCAAATTGACAGGAAACTTGTGCAACCAGTACCTTTACATCAAAATGTATTCAATTTTATTATCCATTACCTCATAATCAATAACTAATCAACTTCATACTGTAGATAAAAGTCTATATATTGATGACCACACTATATACTTACAAGCTTTTGTATTATTTCTCTAAGAAGTGATTATTCACTATGCATTCATTGAGTATTCAAAGTACAACCCATCTCTCTCTACCATACTAAGTAGTATATATATATATATATATATATATATATATATATATATATCTGCTAGGATTGTAATAATCAGTTAGGAATACCAAAGCTGTATCTACAGCCCCACCTCATGCTCTTTTGTTCTTTTTCTTTTTAATTCAGTGGTTGGTTTCTGAACAGTTCACTAGATGAAACCTGAAGAGAAAAGCAAATTTATTTGAATTGTTCTCATAGCTGTATAGATGTATGTCTTATAATAGGTAATGGTCCTGAAGAATTATGTTTTAAAATAAGGTGATGTTGAAACACTCAATTGTTTATGAAGATGGGTAAAACTAAAATAGAAATTATTTCTGGGAAAAAAATGAAAGAGACAGAACAATGTTGTCAGCTTTCAAAAGGCCAAACAGCTCTGTGTGAAAGGCTGTGTGAGTATCCATATGAGATAATCCTCCATTCTCCCTTCCTTTCTCTCATTTCTCCAGGGAAATGAGTCACACCTGGTCACTGCCCTTGATACTATGATAGTCTGAATTCCCATCCGCCCTGCACAGCTAGGATGATGTCAGCACAGTTGACATTGTTAGATCCCTGCTCTGCTTATATCAGCTCCCCGTTGCTGTCGGATGAGTGTGAAGAAAAAAGGAGGGGGTATCATCTTCTTAGCAACCAAGCCCACATCTCCAGGATCCATAAATGACATCTGGCACTTTGCTTTGGGGATTTCCAGTGTTTCCTGAAATTTTAGCTATATTAGGACACTTGTTCTGAGTTTAAAAAGATATTTTTTATCCTCTTCCCTTTAAAATGTGTGTGTTTTGATGGCATTTCAGATCAAAATGTCTAGCACCAAAATACTTTTTAAAGAAGTCCTCATCCCATGATCCCTCAGTTACTCTGGGATATCCTTTGTAAACATTTTAAATAATCTTCTAATTAAACCAAGAAACCAAAAATGAGACCTGTTTGACATTTTTTCAGTAGACAAAAGTAAAAGATTTGGATAATGTAAGTAATCAAATAAGTTAGAAAATAAAGATGACCATATTTCTTGGTCTCGTTTGCAAAATTACGCACATTAAAAAATGTAACACAATTAACTCAATCAATCAGAATCCATATAGACATGGTATATTGATTGTTTAAGAGGAAAGGAGAGCTGACGACTTTAAGAGACATCTAGGAGTATTCTGAAAATGTTGCACTCATGCTATGTCCTCATGTGATAATTGAGATTTAATATCTACTTTCTCCGTCATATCTCCAAATTATTTTGATACTCCTTCATGTAAATATTTTCAGTTGCTTCACACTTCTCTTTCTGTTCACTCACTTATCTCACAAAAATTTCTCTTTTTTTTTTGCCCATTGTGGGGCTTGAACTCAGGGCCTGAGCACTGTCCTTGGACTTTTCTCAAGGCTAGAGCTCTACCCTTGAGCCACAGCACCACTTCCAGCTTTTCTATGTATGTGGTACTGAGGAATCGAACCTGGGTCTTCATTCACAAAAATTTCTTAGTAGATTTTTTGGGGGTTGGTCATGGGGCTTGAACCCTGGGTCTGGGCATTGTCTTTAGCTCTTCAGCTCAAGGCTAGTGCTCTACCACTTAAACTATAGCACCACTTCTGGTTTTCTGGTGATTATTTGGAGATTGAGATCCCCAGCTGGCTTTGAATCTCAATCCTCAGATCTCACTCAGCCTCCTGAGTAGCTAGGAAGACAGGTGTGGGCCACTGGCTTAGCAGAATCTTTCTGCATAACGTTTAAGACCCAAGTGAAGAGTGAAGTATATAGACAAACACCAAAATACTATTTGATAACAAAAAACCCTGAGGGCCTGGAGTTTGGCTTAGTGGAGACGGTGCTTGCCTAGCATGCAAGAAGTCCTGGGTTCGATTCCTAGATAGCATATACATAAAAAAAGCCAGAAGTGGTGCTGTTGCTCATGTGGTAGAGCACTAGGCCTTGAGAAAGCCCAAGAAAAATGCTCAGGCCCTGAGTTTAAGCCCCAGGTGGAGAGAGAGAGAGAGGGGAGTGGGAGGGAGAGAGGAAGAAAAAAATAACTCTGAAGCTCTGGGATTAGAGCCCAACTGAGTCATATAGAAAATCATATTTTAGGACCAGGAGTGTGGCCTAGTGATAGATATGCTTGCCTAGCACACATGAAACCTTGGGTTCAATTCCTGGGTACTACATACACAGAAAAAGCCAGAAATGACGTAGTAGAGTGCTAGCTTTGAGCAAAGGGTCCAAGGACAGTGTCCTGAATTCAAGTCCCACAACTGACAAAAAGAAAAAGAAGAAAGAAAGAAAATCATATTTTAAATCACCCTGAAATAAATAGGGGAAGTTGCATGGACTCCAGGGTATAGGCAAAGGTCATGCCTGATTTCCTAGACTCCTGATTCAGAGCCCTAAAGCTTAAGTTATCAGTAATAGGGCATAGCTTAACACTTCCAAGACTCACCACTTGGGAAGTTCTTTGGCTTTAGATCAATGCAAGAGGAAAAGCAACATTTTTCCACTTGGCATTTTGGAACTGATTTTTTTCTTTCCAACATTGTGCGGTGTTTTTCTTTAGCTTTCAGTTTTAAAAATATCTTTTTTTGGAACATTGCTGACGGGAATATAAAATGAAAGAGCTACTGTGAAAAGCAGCATGATAATTCTCAAAAAAATTAAACATAGAATTAGATGTGATCCTCTAATTCTGCTTTCTGAGTATATCCTCAAAAGAATTAGAAGTAGGTAATCACACAGTGTTGTATACCCATGTTCATTATTCACAATAGCTAAAGGATAGAAAAAAATCCAAGTTTCTATTGAGATACAGATGAATGGATAAGTAAAATGTGTTGCATATGCATACACTGGACCATTAGCCTTTTTGACTAGACCATTAGCCTTTTTGATGAGAAAATATCTGGAATAAGACAAGCTAGTCACAAACGGATAACTATTGTATGCTCCTGCTTATGTAGTTCATCAATGTTCTCTATTTATACAATAAAAACGATTTGAATGGTAAAATTTATGTCATGTATGTTTTTCTGCAATTAAGGAATACCCTTTAAAATAGTTTGAAAACACATAAATGATACACACAAATGATAACAATTTTCAGTGTACCTATCTGTGGAATGGTTAATGGAGAGCTTGAACTCATTGCCTATTTGTGCAGACATCTTGGAAAGGCACTTTTTTTTCATCATGCAAAGGAGCAATTTGTCAATAAATGTTCACTAAATCCAACCTGCTTCTCAGCTAATTACCACACCAATGTCTCTTGACCAGATGGGTCCCTAACATACTACACATTATGAAATTCTCAAGTCTTTACAGAATGGACTTCCACTTGACTTCTTTGTCACAAACACAGACTCATATATTTCGCCATTCTCACTCGCTTGCCTTAAATTTTTAATAAAATGTGATTGATTATCATTCAAATGCAAAGCCAAAAGCCTTGATCGACCTGCACTTATACTGATCAATGTTTCTAAGAAATGCAAAGCTCTAGTCCTTTGAAGATGGAATATAGTTTTGGACTGACAGATTTTCATAGCATGCCTAGCATTAGATTCACACTTTTCTTATGATGTGTCTACACAGCATAACACAAAATTTAACATTACTCCAGTGACCTATTCTTTTCCTCATTTTACATCCTGCCTTTCCAAAGTAAAAAAATATTACACATCACTTGTTTTCTCTCACTAGCTTCTATGTATGTCTGCTTTCTCACCTTCATCTTAGACTCTTAATTTAGATTCTCATTCCTCATTCTTGGATAAGAAAATCAAATTGAGGACAGGTTAAGGAAAAATTTTTTGTGAGTGAGCAGAAAGCAGAAACTAGTTAATCTATTGTTTAGTCACAGAAAAATGCTATGATTAACCCAAGACACAGTTAAATTGGCCTTAGAAGTAAGCTTTGCATTTTAATTTCTTGAAAATACAACATACATTTATTACAAACCAATTTGGAACTGACACTTCAATTTCCTAACCACTATACCTGCAACCCCTGTCAAACTGCCTGTACGTAGCAGGCCTTCAATTTCATTCTCCCTCACCACTTTCTTCTACCAGTAAGTTACTTAGTAGAAGAAAATAAAGGTAAGTTAAAAATTAATTATTTTCTACTTCTCAAAACCTGGCCCTGAGGGTTTAGGAAAGTGTCCTGGCTAATTACAAATAAGTAAGGCAAAGGAAAGTTTGCAAAAGCTACCAAAAAGGTTTAAGTAAGACATAAATATGGTCAGATTTGAGTTTGGAAATATTCATTGGAAAATGTGATCACACTGAAAGCACAAAAAGAAAAAAAAGGAGATAACATTTATTTTTCAAATATAAAATTTGGGATTAATGTGTATATATATATATATATATAATCTTTTTAAAGAAAGGGACTACCTTATATATCCAGGCTGGCCTCCAAATTTTAAATGGGGGGCATTATGGTTATATGCCATCATGCCTACCTTGGATTAAGTTTTTAAACTTGTTCATGGAGAGGTCTGAGAGGTTCACTGGGTCAAAAAATTAATCATGAACCATCTATGACCATAAGAAAATAAACTCTAAATGACCCTAAATAGACTTGACCTACTTCCAAAGTACTGTGCCAGACTGCTCCCACAGCATTCTCGTTTTGACTTCCGTCTGGAATTCCTTTCTGTGTGCTCAATAACCCTCAAAACTGTGGACTATTATCTTTTTTTGTCTCTTTACTAACAGCAATTACACATCCTGTATTATTTCTTATAGTCTTTTTTTTTTTTTTTTTGCCAGTCCTGGGCTTGAGCTCAGGGCCTAAGCACTGTGCTTGGACTTTCTCAAGGCTAGAGCTCTACCACTTGAGCCTCAGCACCACTTTTCCAGCTTTTTTCTATGTATGTGGTACCGAGGAATCGAACCCGGGTCTTCATGCATGCTAGGCAAGCACTTTAACCACTAGGCCAAACTCCTGGCCCCTTCTTATCGTCTTTAAGAAAAAATATTTTTATTATTTTAAATAGTTGTGCAAAGGAGTTGCCATAAAAAGTGAATACACTGTGTCTTGATAGATGTCACCCATTTCAACATTCCTACCCATCATTCCTAATCCACTCCACCCTTTCTCTCACTTTCTATCCATGTTGTAGGATATATATTGAATTTATTTTTACTTTATTCTCCCCTTCTTTTTTTCCTTCATCTTCTTTCCCACTCCTCTTAAGTACTCAATTCCTGGTGCTTATTTTGTTGAGCAAGTAATTTTGCCTTTCTATGGAATTACATTCTTCTGAGTTCTCCCTTAATCCTATCGTCTATCAACTAATTTATTTCAGTTAATGGCATTACTTCCCATCTAGATCTTTAAGGAACTTTACTCTCCATCATTTCTCTTCTATCTTTACAATCCATTCACAGGTATATAAGCCAATCATTTAATTTTCTAAATATCACTTAAAATCTTTCCATCTTTTTATAGTTCATTGATCCAGTGATAGTCTAGCCACTGTCATCATTAATTTTGACAAATACAATAGCTATCTCCAGGCCTCAATGCGTCCAATCTTCCTACCCAACATTACTGCTCCATTGAGTTTTTCCATATGAAACTCTAATTATGTCACTCACTGGTTTAAAATCCAGAAAGGATTAGAATAATTTAAGTCGAACTTCTTCATTTGAGTCTGTGTAGCTCTTGACCAAAATGTCCTTTTAGCACCATCTCTTGTCACATTCTACTTTGTCATATCATTCCTAGACACTCATTATCTCTAATTAACAATTATGATTGATTAAAATGTCAAGCTCCTCTTCTAGTGTCATTTTTTTTTGCTCCTGAGTACAATTAGGTATTTTCTTGCCCTGTTTTCCAACAGTACTTGGAATATTTGTCTTTTGTATTATTACCTTAAATTCTAATTTTTCATTTACTTGTTTTCCTCTTTCATTCAAGTTTAAGGTCTTTGTTCTAGTTTTAATAGCTCAAGAATGAATCATGGATTTAAAATGCATATTGCATGCAAAATTACTGTGAATAAGTTTGGGCATACACACATAGACTTAGGGGTTCATTACAGGGGTTCATGGCTCCTCAAAAGTTAAGTGCCACTATTGCCCTGGGTTGTATGCTTTTTTAAGGCATAGGATATATTTTGTCCTTTGTATAACCAGTTTATTGAAGAGTCTGATCTCAGTAGGCCAAAAACATGAAACAGTTTTATTTTTTTCTAATCTTTACTTTGAACTATGTTCTGTTAAATCTGCCTTTCCTGCTCTTTAATGACATTTCTGACAGATCTCATAACTTTCTGATCTCCTTCAGTTAATAATAATAAATAAAACAGCTCACATATTTGGATACTGATTCAAATAAGCCACTTTTAAAAAGACACGTTTGAATATCTGGAAATTACTGTTAATATAATTTGGTATAATCAAATTGTGATACCTTTTTAAAGTGCCTAACATTAGATATTTATGTTAGTGTTTTCAGATAAAAGTAAGTCTGGAATTTGATATACAATACTTCATAAAAAATGGAAGCAAACAAGTAGGCAAGATGACAAAAATGTTCAAAATTACATAAGTATTCTTAATTTGGCGATATAAAGATAACTACATAGACATAAAAAGCTATGATGGTCTGTATACTGTATAAACGTAATGTTTCATGATATAGATTAATATGTATCTATAATATACAAACTCTTGGCTTAATTTTAATTATGTTCTCAAATCTATGTGCCAGTGATTGTATATAGAGATTCCCTTATTGAATACTTGTTTGTTAAACACAACATTTGAAATATTATGCAGAAATCAATTTTAATAAACTCTTTTAAAAAATCTATTTCTGTATACTAGCTATTAATCCTAATAAAAGTATTTTTTTTAATGTGACTTGCCAATATAGTAGCAAACAGAGTCACAGACCAGCTTGGGAAAATGTTATCAAGTCCCTGTCTCAAAAGCAAGATGAAGGGCAGGGAAGGTATCCTACAGTGTTTGCCTAGCATGCATGAAGCCCTGGGTTAGATTACTTATTATCACATAAAAAGAAAAAGCCACACATGTGCAGTGACTCAAGTGGTAAAGTGCTAGCCTAGAGCAAAAGAAGCTCAGGGACAGTGCTCAGGACTCAAAAACAAAACAAAATAGGCCACTGTCTTCAATTTGTCTCAAAAACTATACATTATGATCAAACAGGATTGATCACAGGGATGCAAAGCTGGTACAATATACATAAGTCAATTAATATAATTCATCACATCAACAGGATCAAGGACAAGAATGACATTATTGTCTCAGTAGATGCAGAAAAGGCATTTGACAAGATCAAACACCCCTTTATATTAAAAGCTCTGGAGAAACCAGGAATCCATGGAACATTCCTCAATATAATGACAAACTCACAGCAAGTATTATACTTAACGGCGAAAAGCTAAAGCCATTTCCTCTAAAATCAGGAACGAGACAAGGATGCCCACTCTCTCCACTCTTCTTTAACATAGTATTAGAATTTCTAGCCAGAGCAATAAGGCAAGAAGCAAGCATAAAGGGGATCCAAACAGGGAAAGAAAAAGTGAAACTTTCCCTCTTGCAGATGATATGACTCTGTATTTAAAAGACCCCATAGACTCTACTACTCCCAAGCTGCTTGAGCTGATTCAAAACTTTGGCAAGGTAGCAGGGTATAAAATTAACCCTCAAAAAACAACCGCCTTCCTACATGCCAACAATGAAAAATGAAGAAGCAATTAGGAAAGCAACTCCTTTTGCAATAAAGTACTTAGGAATTAACTAAGACTGTAAAGGACATTTTGGTGAAAACTTTAAAACCCTGAAAAAGGAAATTAAAGCAGAACTGAAGAAATAGAAAAACCTCCCATGTTCCTGGAGTGGAAGAATCAACATCGTAAAAATGGCAATCTTGCCAAGGGCTATCTACAAATTCAATACAATGTCCATCAATATCCCAATGTCATTCTTTAAGGAAATAGATGAAGCAATCCAAAATTTCATATGGAATAATAAAAGACCCTGTATAGCAAAAAGAAAATTCTTAACAGAAAGAACATCTGCTCAGGAGGAATTTCAATACCAAACTTTAGATTCTATTACAGATCTATAGTAACCAAAACAGCTTGGTACTGGCACAAGAACAGGCCTGACGACCAAGAACTGAAGACCCAGAAATCAACCCACAGACCTATGGCCACCTAATCTTTGATAAAGGAGCAAAAAAAAAATAGAATGAAGAAAGTGGTGCGGGCAGAACTGGTTAAGCACCTGCACAAAACTAAAGCTGCAGCCTTCTATGTCACCCTGCACCAGGATTAACTTCAAATGGATCAAAGACCTGGAAGTATAAGCAGATACCCTGAAAAGTTTACAGGAAGGAATAGGAGACACATTAGGTCTCCTTGGCATACATCTAAACTTCCTTAATAAAGACCCAGAAACAACAAATCAAAGAAAGTTTGGATATATGGGACTGCATTAAACTGCAGAGCTTCTCTATGGCAAAGGACAGGGCTAACAAGCTAAATAGAAATCTCACAGAGTGGGAGAAGATCTTCACTAACTATACAACAGAACAAAGGCCTCATATCTAAAATATATCAACATCTCAAAAAATTGAAACAATCCAGGGGCCCGGAGTTTGACCTAGTGGTAGTCCTTGCCTAGCATGCACGAAGACCTGGGTTTGATTCCTCGGTGCCACATGCATAGAAAAAAGCCAGAAATGGTGCTGAGGCTAAAGTGGTAGAGCTCTAGCCTTGACAAAGTCCAAGGGCAAGTTCTCAGGCCTTAAGCTCAAGCCAAAAAATAAAATTGAATCAATCCAAAACAAATCTTCAGAGAAACAACCATCCCATTAAAAGATGGGCCAAAGACTTAAAGAGAGACTTCTCTGAAGAAATAAGAATGGCCAATGGACACATGAATAAATGCTCGACATCTCTGGCCATAAAAGAAATGCATATCATAATAACTCTAAGATTCCACCTCACTCTAGTTAGAATGGCCAGGATCAAGAAATCTAATAACAACAGATGCTGGAGGGGATGTGGCCAGGAGGGATCACTACTACACTGTTGGTGGGAATGCAAACTGGTCCAACCACTATGAAAAGCAGTATGGAAGTTCCTCAAAAGACTAAACATAGAGCTCCCCTATGACCCAGCAATTCCACTACTTGGAAATACTAAACAAGGAAATACTAAAGCCACTAGCAAAATGATATTCATTGCAACACTATTTACCATAACAAAGATATGGAACCAACCCAGATGCCCCTCAGTTGATGACTGGATCAACAAAAAATGCTATAATGTGAGTATTTCACCTTGGTTTAATAAAACATTTAATTGTATATTATCATAATTTATATTTAGATAGAATTTATTTAATAACTGACTGACAGTATCCCTAAACATTTATGAATCTAGTCACATGAACTGGTCCCAGTCAGTTCCAAGATACCACTGCAGTATTCTCTCCCATCTCTCCATCAACTAATGCAGGAAAAATAAGAAGCAAGGCTCTTACCTGATTTGGAATATCTCCAATTCCTACTCATTATGCTGAGTTGATCTTATTCGGGTGAATAACTAGTCAGGAAAAGGTAGAAACAGATAAATTACCCCTTTTCTTCTGCCACAATTTCCCTCACACTACTCTGAATCCTTGAATCAGATTTGCTCTTTGAGTAACATTCCAGTTCGCTCCCAGTCCTTTTCTATCCTGTTTTCTTCAAAAGAGTTATGCATAGTGCTACAGTGCTTTTTTTTAAAGTATTTCCTTATCTCATAAAGGTATTTATTGCTTATATTTTCATGGACTGTGTTTTTAAGTGGGAGGGTAAGAAATATTTTTTATTCCTAATAAATACTGTTAGAGTATTGATGCTTTAAATTACTGAGTGAGCACCCTGTTAGCTTTAACTTAAGTGCATTGTGTCCATCCATTATTTACAATCATTTGAAATTTTTAAGTAGTCCAACCAGGCTGTTAGTTACAGCCGTCATTTTTTTGTACTCTAAGTCATGTGATTTTAACTTAACAATGAGAAACTATAATATGCATTTTCATACTTCTATTGAAAAAACTAAATCTATTTTGACTACTCATATACCTTTTTGGTAGAAAGAACAAACACAATGGAGCAATTCAAGCACAGAATATTATCATAATCACAAGAAATTACTACTGAATACAAACTGAACCTATCAATTTTACTCAACCAATAAAATAAAATAAGATAAAATTACAAGTTTAAGTGGGTTTCCAAGATATAAATCTATTCCAAGATTACATGCTAATGCCACTTGATTTATATGAAAGATAACTCCTCTATGGAAGGAACAGGATGCATTGCTATGATCCAACACTGGTCATTCTAGGAGGAAAATACACAGTACTGTATCTAGCCAGTCTTTTAATTACCAAAGAACTTGAAATTTCACACCTACAGACACATATTAATCACTTAGCCAGTTGAAAACAAAAGGAAATTAGTAACATTTATTGTATAGTTAGTACTAAAACCAAATACAACATTTAATATAATTCAACTTTGTACCACAATTACACATTTTATGGAGGAAGAAACCAGGTACAAACAATAAACCCTCTTGCAAACCACAACTCATTGTTGAGTATGAGATTTTGGTATATATAAGTAGGACTATGATTCCTCCAATATAATGTGGGGGATTGTTAA
Source organism: Megascapheus bottae (assembly GCF_031878675.1). Lineage (NCBI taxonomy): Eukaryota > Metazoa > Chordata > Mammalia > Rodentia > Geomyidae > Megascapheus > Megascapheus bottae. The sequence goes on from NC_143509.1 coordinate 63,359,910, forward strand.
CTCACACAAGTTGGCTCTGAGAATAAAGCTGATGTAAGCTAAAAGAAAAGAAAGAAGGAAGGAAGGAAAGAGAGAGACAGAGATAGAGAGAGAAAAACACTTGGTAACCTGGCCAGGAAATCAGTAAAACTAGATATAAATGGACTGTATCTGATTTTAAAGCTTGTAGTCTTTGCCACATATCACATTTTCCCAAATATAAGGCTTTATCTTGCTTTGTGAATGTGATGACTTTTTCACCACACACAATCCATCACCATCTGAATGTTTACATTTAAACCCTTCCCTTTCCAAATCAGCAGAAAGGAGGAAGAAACAAGTCCTAATGCCAATAAAAATGCCATGTCCAGTAAAATCTCAAACTCTATCTCCAGATTCTTGAATAACAACAACCTGAAGACAAAAAAGCAGTGAGCTATTTTGACTCTAGAAATCCTTGCTGTTATTATTACCACATATCTAAACATACATATTAAGTAATCTGTAAAACACCAAGGGTGAGTTTGGAGAAAATAATAATCCCTTACCCATTTTATGTCGTGACTGATCCTTTTACCACAAAAGATCAACAAGCGAAGACATGAATTTATCTAATTGAAATATTACGGACCTGAAGACCTGAAGAAATGAAGTCTGTGTATTTGCAATGCAATATTTTATGAAAAGTGAAGAGTGTGGAAAAATATGATTGGACAAAGGAACAAATCTCTCTGTTTGGATTCTACCCTGTGACTCTGGATCCCCTGTTCTTCCTCCAGGAATAAGGAGGACACTTTGTACCTTAGGGTTTTATGACCTGCTTCAGGGAATGCTTAGAAATCTTTTCAACATTTCAAGCCTGCTTTGGAAGAGAAGGACAGGGTGGAGGATGACAATGATCTCCCTTTTTCTGACATTTTTTTTTCAAATGCCCAGGTACCCTATATTGGGGAAATGTTTCTTGAATCATATCATAGGCCAAAAGAAGCAGCTTTTCCAGCCTCCAATCTTTATCTCCCTGGCTCACTGTTGAAGATCCAGTAACTAGAATTTCTAAACCTTAATAATAGTTCAAAAAATGTGTTCAGTCACTTCGGATGAATAGGATTTTGAACACAGTGATCTGTCACAGTGTTCTGCCTTGTGGTAGACAAAGGTAAATTGATGGGCTATGTGACAGGACAGATTCTCAGAGACTGAACTGATACACTGAAGTAAACACAGCTTTCCTCACAAATGGTTGTTCCTTGGATTTTATGATCATTGGACTAAGGTTACTAAAAACATGATTAAGGTAATATGAGATAGTTTTACGTCACTGAAAACAAAATAAGCACAGTAATTTTTTTCTTCTATTTTACTATTTATTTTTGATAGAACTTTTCAAGTTGTGTGCCCTTTTCCTCAGCAATTTTTTAATTCGCCTAACTGCTACATCTGATGGCACAAGTGCTGTAACTGCTTGTGATTGTTGCCTCACTGATATGTAGAGATAATCTTGTAGATATTGAGTTTTACAGTCTCTGGGGAAAGAAATGGTCCAGAGTGAATGCTAGGTGTCAATGTCAGCAGATCTGTCAGACAAAGTTGTAGTTGAGAATCCAGGAGAATATATCTGTGAAATACTCTGGAAGCTGTCAAATGATGCAAAAAGAAGTGGTATTGAAGTGAGAAATTAATATATTTGCTAACAGTAATTTCTCTTCCTCAAAATAATAATTAATAATAATAATAATAATCTCCACTAATTGGACAAAAAACTTTAAGGATATACTCCAAGAAAAGGTATAATCGACTCTTATCAGTGCTGGTAGGACTGATGATGTTCATCAGTCTGGAATAGTCAAAATGTTGCTAATTAGCTAATAATCACTGTGTAATTTGTCTCTGTTTTTCCATTGAATATTTTTATCACTTAATCAAAAGTACAGGAACACAATATCAGCTATTTTTTCACCTAACTAAGCTGTGCTATATACAGGAATAAAAGTGTCAACAAGTCAGATGAGTTATGATACATTCACTATGCTTTTCAAATCCAATCCTTGCCATTCTTAAACTATGCACTATTCTTTATGCTTTCCCAGATAAGAGCAGAGTACAAGCAACATATTTTTATTAAGAGGAAGACTTGTCTTAATCATAATAAAATAGTTTATGAAAAAGACAGATATATGAATCTTGTGACACAAAGGAAATTAAAGGTAGATATTAAACATAAAATTGATAGCAATCTAGTAGTAGTGAGAAATCTGATATACCCTGATGGCCTTTGAAGGTATTTTTTCCTTGCACAATAATCACTGATGTGCATACTTGATGACTTTGAGTCATCCAGAAAAGGTTATTAATAGTGATCAAACATGTCTAATTAACAAACATGCAATTCATTTTAGAAATATTTACTTAACAAATATACCTAGACTTGGAAATACAATGACTTATTTTCAAATAATTCAGAGTCCATGAAATTTCTCCAATTCCTATATCTTGTTTTTAATCAATCTTACTCCATTTTAGATAAAGCTATGAGGGTGTGGGCCTCATAATGAGAGCACATTACATCTAAAAGAGAAAGCAAACTCAGCATTTTCTGGGGGGAGGGGACTCGAGGGGAAAAGAAGTAGTCCAGCAAATGTTGTACCAAAGTACACCACACTGATATGCTAATTATTTCAGTTAAAGACACAAGGAGAAGTCGATTGTGGGCAAGTCTTTTCTCTCAAATTCTCCTATCCAATAAAGATCAGATAAACCAGAGGAAAACAATTAAGATTCCCTCTTTAAGATTTAATTAATCAGAAAAACTATATTTGTTAGCAGGACTGAGAAACAACTACTACGAAAAAGAAAATGAAAGTTTCTAAATCTCATTGGGTCATTTCCCTGTGATGCTCTTATCAAATTTCTTTGCCTTTGTCTATAGTCAGCTTGGTTTAGTAAATTTTCATAGCATGGAGGTCCTTACAATTAGTGTCATATTATATGGCCTTATTTATCTAGATTTTGTTCTATTGTGAATCTCTGCTAGGAGAGCCCAAATTTCTAGTGATTATGACAAATGAGGGAGACTATTGGGCCTATGTTCCGTTGAGCCTGGCTTACTTCACTTAATATGATTTTTTCTAAGTCTTTCCATTTCCTTACAAATGGGGCAATCACATTTTTTCTGACAGCAGCATAGAATTCCATTGTGTATAAATACCACATCTTGTTGATCCACTCATCAACTGAGGGGCATCCGGGTTGGTTCCATATCATTGCTATGTAAATACTGCTGCAATGAACATCGTTATGCTAGTGGATTTAGTCTGTCCTTATTTCTGGATGATTAGGTAAATGCCAAGTAGTGGAATTGCTGGGTCATAAGGGAATTATATATTTAATCTTTTGAGGAACTGCCATACTGCTTTCCATAGTGGTTAGACCAGTTTGCACTCCCGCCAACAGTGTAGTAGTGATCCCTCCTGGCCACATCCCCTTCCAGCATCTGTTGTTATTAGATTTCTTGATCCTGGCCATTCTAACTGGAGTGAGGTGGAATCTTAGAGTTGTTTTAATTTGCATTTCTTTTATGATAAGAGATGTCCAGCATTTCTTCATGTGTCTATAGGCCATTCTTATTTCTTCTTCAGAGAAGTCTCTCTTTAAATTTGGCCCATCTTTTAATGTGATGTTTGTTTCTTTAGAGATTAGTTTTGGAGTGATTTAATTTTTTGAGCTGTTGATATATTTTAGATATGAGGCTTTTGTCTGTTGTATGGTTAGTGAAGATCTTCTCTCACTCTGCAGGCTTTCTAGTTAATTTGCTAGCCATGTCCTTTGCCACACAGAAGCTCTGCAGTTTAATGCAGTCTCACTTATCAAGCCTTTCTCTGATTTGTTTTGTTTCTTGGTCCTTATTAGAATGTTTCGACCTGTGTCAAGGAGACCTAGAGTATCTCCAATTCCTTCTTGTAAAGTTTTCAGTGTGTTGGCTTTTACTTTGAGGTCTTTGATCCATTTGGAGTTAATCCTAGTGCAGGGTGACAAGAAGGATCCAACTTTAGTTTTCTGCAGGTGCTTAACCAGTTCTGCCAGCAACATTTGTTGAAGAGGCTGTCTTTCTTCCATTCTATTTTTTTGGCTCAAAGCTGGTTCAACATATGCAAATCAATTAATATAATTCAACACATCAACAGGAGCAAGGACAAGAATCACAAGATTGTCTCAATAGATGCAGAAAAGGCATTTGACAAGATCCAACACCCCTTTATGAAAAGCTCTGGAGAAACTAGGAATCCATGGAACATTTCTCAGTATAATAAAGGCTGTGTATGACAAATGCACAGCTAGCATCATACTTAATGGTGAAAAGCTAAAGCCATTCCCTCTAAAATCAGGAATGAGACAAGGATGCCCACTCTCTCCATTCCTCTTTAACATAGTAGTAGAATTCCTAACCAGTGCAATAAGGCAAGAAAGCAAGCATAAAGGGGATCCAAATAGGGAAAGAGGAAGTAAAACTTTCCCTCTTTGCAGATGACATGATTCTGTACTTAAAGAACCCTATAGACTCCACTCCCAAGCTCCTTGAGCTGATTCAAAACTTTGGCAAGGTAGCAGGATATAAAATTAACCCTCAAAAATCAACTGCCTTCCTCCATGTCAACAATGAGAGGAATGAGGCAACAATCAGGAAAGCAACTCCTTTTGCAATAGCCCCAAAGAAAATAAATTACCTAGGATCAACTTAACTAAGAATGTAAAGGACCTTTTTGATGAAATCTTTAAAACCCTGAAAGAGGAGATTAAAGCAGAACTGAGGAAATGGAAAAACCTCCCATGCTCCTGGATTGGAAGAATCAACATCGTGAAAACGGCAAATTTTTTTAGTTTTTCATTGTAATGTATAAAGAGGCTACAGTTACATTGGTCTGTAATAGGCACATTACTTCTCACACATTAATACCCCTTCTCATGTTTTTGTACAAATTTCACCCTCCCAACCATCTTGTTTTCCCCCTTCCCTTTTCTATTTCAAATAAACAAATAAACATATATAGAATATGCCAGGTGACAAAATCAGATACTCTAACAGTATGAGATTAACCAAGGGGCAACAAAAGAGAAGAGTACTAACAAAGTACATTAAGAACAATAATCACACAAGATAAAGCTCTTGTTTCCATATTCTAGAGATGCTTTCATTTAGTTTTATCCTATATGACCTTATGAAACTAGATTAGGGTTTTTTTTTCAATTTTTTATTGTTATATTCGCCAGGTAGTAGTTGCATTACTTCTCACACACTGATATCCCTTCTCATGTCTTTGTCCCCATTTCCCCCCCTCCAGCCCCTCCCAGTCATCTTGTTTTCCCCCTTTCCTTTCCTATTTCAAATAAACAAATAAACACATATACAATATAACAGGTAACAAAGCCAGATACTTAATAATATGAGGTTAACCAAAGGGTAACAAAAGAGAAGAGAAATAACAGTACATTAAAAACAACAATCAAATGCTATAAAGCTCTTGGTTTCCATATCCTGGAGATCCTTTCATTTAGTCTCATCCTATATGACCTTATGTAGCTAGGTTTTGCACTATTGTAATCCTTTGCTAGAGAGTCCTTGGTGTGTACTAATTATTACAATGAGAGAAACCATTGAGCCTAGGTTTCTTGAAATCTTTAAAGTCTGGATTATAGCAAGCCTTTCTATTTTTCACAAAAACAGAAAAATCAGACCTAATTGATATGTAAATCAAAAAGATCCCTAATTGGCCAATCAATACTGAGAAAGATGAGGGAACAGTGTTTAACATAACCAAAAATATGAGGTCAAATTATTCTGTAGAGCCATAGTACCTAAAACAGCATGGTATTAGCATAAGGACACATATACCAGAGGAAGAGAATGGAAGATCCAGAAATAAGTCCCCTCACCTATAGACATATAATTCTTCAGTGAAAGTGCCAAGAACATACACTGGACAAGAGACAGAACTCCTCTAGGAATGCTACAGGGAAAACCTAATATCCATATGTTAATGCCTAAAACTAGAGCACTATATCTAACCCTATAAAAAATCAATTCAAAATAAATTGAAGTTTTTAATGTAAGACCTGAAATATTGAAACTACTGCTAGGAAAACATAAGGAAAAGATACATGCAGAAGCAACAACTTTATCAATAAGAATTCAATAGCTTAGGAAATATAGCAAGAACTAACAAATGGATTTTAATATAAGCAAGAAGCTGATGCACAGCACAGGAAACAATTACTAGAATAGAAAGCTGGCCTAAATAATGGGAGAAAAAAACCTTTGCCATCTATTAATCTGAAAAGGGATTAATATCTAGAATATGCAAGCTGCTCAAAAATTATCAAATTAAAAAATGGACAAATGAATTGAACAGACAATTCTCAAATAAGAAGAACAAATGCCCAAAAAGCACATGAAGAAATGTTTTACAACTTTAGCCATTATGGAAATTCTGAAGGTCTCTTACCCCTTCAGAATGGCAACTATAAAGAAAGCAAATGGCAACCAATGCTGGAAGGAGACAGTAAAGAAGAATCCTCATACCACTGTGGATGGGAATATAAATTAGAGCCATGCTTATGGAATCATTATAGAGGACTCTCAAGACAGACAGACAGACAGATATAGTACCACATGAACCACATGAATCATACCTATGCACTCCCATGTTTCTTGTTTTACAGCCAGCATAGGTTACCATCAACAGCTAAGTAGATAAAGAAAATGCAGCACAGATAAACAATGAAGGCATTAGTTAGCCATGGAAAATAGTGAAATTATGTCTGTCATTTGCAGAAAAACAGATGCCATTAGAGATTATCAAGCTAAGTGAACAAAGCCACTCAGGGAGACAAATATCACATATTTTATCTTAAATAAAGAATCTAGACTTAAAAAAAACAACAACAAAAAAGACACAAATGTTAACATGGTACTCTTTTGGAAAGGGAACCAGTGAGATTTCAGGGAGGGAGAAGAGTATGTGATGGAGGGCAAATGTAATTGAAATGCTTTGTAATTAAGTATAAAATGGCATAATAAAGCCCACTAGTATTTCAAAGAACATTGGAAGGTGGGTGGAGGAGAAGAAAGAGTAGGGCAAATATAATCAAAGTTCAAACTTTGTGTGTGTATAGAAATACCAAGATGAAACACCTTTGTATAATTAAGGTATGCTAATAATTTTTAAAGCAGATCTTTCAATATGAGGCTTGATTAGTTTCAGAAAGCTAGCCAAGAAAGGTCTTGTCTTGGGAAAGTTCCCACAGCTACAAGCAACAACAAGGCCAGAAAACAGTTGGATATATGTCTGCCAAGTGTACAAGCCAAGATCACCCTACATAATGAAAATATAGGGAAATAAAGCAATACTTAATTTCATGAACCTATATTTCCCATAGATAAAAGGATTGAGCTATAACATGAATGGGTAAATTTTTTGATTGTTGTTTCTGCATGGGTCAGATTTGTAAGCAGGATGTGATGACGCCTACCAGTCTGGCGACCTGGGCTTTAATTCAAAGATTTTAAAAAAAATTTAGAATGCAGAATCATCTTTTGTTGTTATTATTGTTTGCCTGGAAATTGTTAACTAGTTATGTTCCCTTATCTCTCCTACTTTCCATCATTTGGCCCTTATAATTCAATGCAGGACATTATAGAATGATTCTCTTATCAGTAGATATGGCATGGCAGATATTTTGAAGTGAGAAGTTCTGAAGGTCTTGAAGGATAAATTGTTTGTGATAATTTCTGTTAAGAGTATATTGGTCTCTCGTGAGTATCTAGAATATATGATAAAGTTGCCCACAATTTCCAGGACAAGAGCATTTTGGAGTGAGACTGTTATATTTTTTTGTTTTTTTTTTATTTCTTTTTATTGTAATTAGTAAAAGGGTTACATGATATTTGCCAGATAGAAGGTGCATTAATTCACATACATTGATACCCTTTCACATGTCTTGGTACCCGTTTCCCTCCCCCCCACACCCCCCACCCGTCTTGGTTTTCCCCCCTTCCCTATCAAATTTCAAATATCCAAATACAAATAAATTCAATATATCAGATAACAAAGTGAGATACTATACCAATATGAGATAACCAAGGGACAGCAAAGGAGATGAGAGACAACATAGTACATTAAGGACAACAATCATTCATTATATGGCTTTTGTTTCACTATCCTGGAGGTAAAGGACCTCCACATTATATGTCCTTATGTATCAAGATTTTGCTCTATTGCAAATCTCTGCTAGTAGAGCCCAAGGTTTCTACTGATTATGACAAATGAGGGAAACCATTGAGCCTAAGTTCCTTTGAGTCTGGCTTACTTCACTTAATATGATTTTTTCTAAGTCTTTCCATTTCCTAACAAATGGGGCGATGTCATTCTTTCTGACAGCAGCATAGAATTCCATTGTGTACAAATACCACAACTTGTTGATCCACTCATCAACTGAGGGACATCTAGGTTGGTTCCATATCTTTGCTATGGTGAATAGTGCTGCAATGAGCATTGTTGTGCTAGTGGGTTTAGTATGTCCTTGTTTCTGGATGGTTGGGTAAATGCCAAGTAGTGGAATTGCTGGGTCATAGGGGAGTTCTATGTTTAGTCTTTTGAGGCACTGCCACACTGCTTTCCATAGTGGTTGAAGACCTGGAGGTAAAAGCTGACACACTGAAAACTCTACAGGAAGGAATAGGAGATACACTAGGCCTCCTTGGCACAGGTCGAAACTTTCTTAATAAGGACCAAGAATCACAACAAATCAGAGAAAGGCTGGGTAAGTGGGACTGCATTAAACTGCAGAGCTTTTGTATGGCAAAGGACATAGCTAGTAAACTAATCAGGAAGCCTACAGAGTGGGAGAAGATCTTCACCAACCAAACAACGGACAAAGGCCTCATATCTAAAATATATCAACAACTCAAAAAATTGAATCACTCCAAAACTAACCTCCAAAGTAACAACCATCCCATTAAAAAATGGGCCAAAGACTTAAAGAGAGTCTTCTCTGAAGAAGAAACAAAAATGGCCTATAGACACAAGAAGAAATGCTCAACATCTCTGGTCATAAAAGAAATGCAAATCAAAACAACTCTAAGATTCCACCTCACTACAGCTAGAATGGCCAAGATCAGGAAAATGAATGACAACAGATGCTGGAGGGGATGTGGCCAGGAGGGATCACTACTACACTGTTGGTGGGAGTGCAAACTCGTTCAACCACTATGGAGACTGTTATGTTAATGACAACAGTGATAGTAAAATAGAAGTAAGCTCTGTGCATGATTTTCATTCCTGTCCCATGATGCTTTGTATTTGGTTGTATACAAATCTGTTTTACTCATAATTTATAAATTCAGAGCATATATTATATATGTGAAATAATTCCCAGTGTCATATGTTGCCTTATCTTCAGAAATCACCATCATCTCTATGATATGTATGGTTTAGAAGCTTCACTACAATTTCTTTCCAACCTTTCTGAAGTACAAAGCTGCTAAACAAAATAATGAAGAACAACCATAAAGGATAATTTTACTTAAAAAGAAAACCTAAGGAACTAAAATACTTTTAAATTTCCTGAGAATTTTCAACATAATTCATTCAGAGAGTTTATATTCCTAGCTAAGTTTAATATGGGTTGATTTTTATGCATTCTGTTGTTTGCCAAACAGTGCAAAAATAAGATAGCTTGGATCTTTGAAAATCTATTGTATTCTTTCCATGGCAATGCTAAGTATTTAAAGAATCACAATTGTAAAATATTCCATTGCAATGTATCTTTATTTTTATTATACCAGTCTTTCATCAGCAAAACACTGTGAAGTTTCCTGAGGAGAAAAGAAGTCAGCATCAGAAATGTCTCAGAAAGAAATGCTTTTAATTATCACTGCTGCTATTTCAGATACTGTGTTAGCAACTGTCACCACCATTGATGACCTTCTCTATGAATCTGCTTTTATTTTTATCTTGTAAACTACTTTACTCTCTCAGAAATCATCTTGCTCTTCCATGTCTCATTTTCCTTGAATATTATTTGTCATTTCATCAAACGTTATTTAACAAATGGGAATTTGCAGTAAATTATAACTCAATGGGAGGTTTCTCAGAAACATTAATTCCATGAAGACAATCCAGGACCTCCTTACTGCTGTATTTACCACATTCAGTATGTGTCAGACAGGTCAAAATTTTTTTCAGTTATTCCTAATGCATATATTATATTCTATATTTTAAAATGAGACCGAGTAAGCGATATAGCTTATGGGAGAATTATTTCCACTTCTATTTCACATAACCATCCCAAACTCTGGTTTTCGTCTTTGTCTTTTTCTTTCTTCTCTTCTGTCTTATATTCTCTGTTTTTGCTGCTTTGAGGTAAGACCTGACTTATTTTCATAAGCCACATTTGCCATACCTCCTAAATGTTGAGATTAAAAGTGTGTACTTCCCCGCTTAGATCTTACTTTTTTGGTGTGTCAGTCGTGAGTCTTGAACTCTGGGCTTGGGCACTGTCCCTGAGCTCTTCAGCTCAAGGATAGCACCGTACCTCTTGAGCCACAGCACCACCTCCGGTTTTCTAGTAGTTAATTGGAGATAAAAGACTCACAGATTTAGTGCCTGGGCTGGCTCTGAACTATGCTCCTTAGATCTCAGCCTCCTTAGTAGCTAGAATGACAGGCCTGGGCCTATTTTTAGCATAACCTACTGAATCTCTCATTGGAGTCTCAGGAATGATGCTAAGTCATATGGAATACTGCGTTTTCCATATTTGTAAAGTGTTAGAGTCCAGAATCTTCTTAAGGCTGTTGAAACATAAAAGTTCAAATTGGCCACTCATAGCACTGAATCTAAATACTCAAATGTAAGGCAAAATATCAAATAATGTTATGTAGAAATACTACTACAGAGTATTTCTCATAATTGATATTCAAGTTTCCCTGGAAATTATATGTATATCCATATATCCTTCATCATTTTTACAGCTAAAAAGTAAAAGATGTATGTGCTTATTAGGTCCTTTGGTATGCTTGCAAATTCCTAAAAAATTCCACCTCTGGGAGAATAGAAAAGGTAGAATTGCTTCTTTGGTATATTCATGTTATGCATTTATTCCTGCATAAGCTTTCATAGCTTTGTCATTTTTCATATTTATCAATTTTGTATTTCTAGGAAAATGGAGAATGAAAAAAAATAGGATAGACTCAGTCAGCAACAGGAAAGGACTGCTTCCCTATAGGTTTGGGAGTCCTGTGAGGAATTGGATTTGGGGATGGGCATATATAGGTCTTAACAAAAAAGCAGAAAATGAAAAATGGGCCATGGTCTCTTAGAGGCCAAAGGGGGTGTCTTTGGCCAGGCCCAGAATGGAATGCTCTATCTAGTGTGAGGGGCTATTGTTTCCTGTGGACCAAGGTTGGAATGCTCTTCCTGTTGACATGGAGGTAAGCATGCACCTGGTGCTTTGCTTGATCTGGGGAATTAAGGCAAGATTCAGTCCTTCTCATATTACATTATCAAGTATGCAAGCATATATGGAATTATTTGTAATAGCCCCTTCTCTTTTTAATGCCTATGGAATCAATAATGGAGATTTTTCCCTTATCACTGATATCAATTTTGTATCATTTGTTTTGGATCCTTTCTCAGTCTTGGTGGAAATGAGAACAAGCTTTTTCATTCACTATATGCATCAAGTAGAAAATCATTGGCTACTACTTTGGTATACCAACACTTGCTTTATGACTGTCAGGATCAAATGAGATATTATATCAAAAGCACTTTAGTATAATGCCTGGCTCATAGGAAATGATGAGTAAGTAACGGTATTGCCATTACAGCAGCACACTCTGGCTATGCTAAGCATAAACCTATTGGCTTTCTCATCTGCAGCAATAGATTCCCAAGTGACCTATTTCTAATCCTCTCTAATAAGTACTTAGACTTCATGATTTTATTTTTCATATATTCTAATACAAGCATGCCACACTTCACTCTTTATAAAATGTATATTTTCAGGTTCATTTTCTACCACTGACCTCGTCTAATGATCATTACATTTTAGCCATTTTAGCCTCACACATCTCTGATCCTCCTACAATACCATACATCATCTTCCTTCCTTGCATGCAATTGTGTTATCTTAATGTGCACCTATTGGTCCTTCCAGGTTGGCTTCTTCTAACTCCAAATCTGAGAAGTCTCAGGGCCAACTTAATTACCATCTATCTATCCTTGATACTTCCCGTCAGAATTCTCCTTTGTAACTCTCATATATGTTTTACTTTGGAAGAATGCATCATACCTTTCACACATCCAAAGGTAACAGTTTACTTGTGCAAGTATTTATTTTATTCATCACTAAGGATGGCTTTGAAGGTGACAGAAACTTCACTTAATCTTATTTGTAAAAATATGGCAATTATATTAATATCTTGGGTCATTTAGGATACTTAAAGAATATATTCAGGAAGCTATCTTCATTCTCATCAAAAGCAGATGAAATAAATAATCTTTGCCAGTCTGCTCTAAAGCAGACACTTACCTAAACTACTGAAAAAAATTTCAACACTGGACAAAAACATTGCCAGAATTTCCTTTCAATGGCAAATTCATATCATAGTTTCTATCTGTGGGTGAAGTTTCATTTCCTCTGTTAGATATAAGAAAATAAAATTTGTATGTAGGGAAACAAATAATTTCTCATAGTTCATTCTTTTTAAGAATTATGTAAATATATACAATTATGAATGACTATGATAAACAATATACCTTTTCATGTTCTAGAACTTCTTTTTATCATGATGTGGCCAAATACTCCATGCAAATCTAACCTATGATACCAGTGATCTGTTTTCTTTCCTCATAGTTTTGCCTTTTCCAAAATATCATAATCCAATCACACAGTCCATAACCTTTTCAATTATTTGTTTTCACTGAGCTTAGTGAATTTTAATGTATCCATGTTGTTCTATACACACATACTTTTTTGCTTTATTAAATTTAGTAGTATGGTAGGATGCAGGGTAGGACTTGTAGGAGTGGTCCTCATTGCTCTTGTCACAGTATTCAGGAGAAAGCATTCACTCCAAGCTGTATATCAACATCCCTTTCATAAGGATGAAGCAGTCTACTATTTCCAATTTGCTTAGGGTTTTGCTTTTGTTACTGTTATTTTAAAACATGGGTAGATATTGAATTCCATAAAATAGATTTTTTGCATCTATAACAAAGATTGCATAATTTTTCTTCATTAGTCTGTTGATAATATGAATTACAATGATTGATTTTCTTAATGTTGAATCATTTTTCTACTTCCAAGATCAACCCCACTTAGTCATAATTTATACTTCTTTACATATTGTTGAATGGTTTTCTAATAATCTATTGATGATTTTAGCAAATGAAATTAGCTATGTACTCAGTTTCTCAGGGTTACTCAGGTTATGTATTTATTCCTGCATAAGCTTTTATAGTTTTTGTCTTTCTGGAAAATTAACCATGTTTTCAAATATGAAAAATTTGTAGAATTTTTGTAACGATCCTTTATCCCTTAATGTCTAAGAAACAGTATCAAGTCTTCTCTCTTTATTAGATATCTATAATTCTAGGTCTTCTCATTTTCTATGTTTTTCAGTCTTGGTAGATAATTATCAATTATGTTGATCTTTTCAAAGAAAAGTACCTTTTGATTTCATTCATCATATCTATGCTTATTTTATGATTATTTCTTACATTTTTAGTCTTGTCTTTTTCCTTTCATTTTGTTTACTTTGCAATTTAATTTGTTCCTCCTTTCTCTAGATGTTTAAGGTTTAGATAATGGACTTGAAACCTTTCTTAATATGAAAGCATATAGTATGCTGCAATGTATTATAGTCTTACTTTCATTAACTCAAAATATTCTATAATTTCTTTTGTGACAGTGTGCTTTCATTCGTGAATCATTTAGGACTACACTGTTTACCTTACAATATACATGTAATGGAAGTAAGCTAGAATTTCTAGACAGGTTTTCACTATTGATTTCTAGCTTACTTCCATCATGAACAGAGAACAGACTCTACATAATTTTACTTCTCATAAATCTCTTTTATTTTGTTTTGCTGCAAGAATACAGACTACCTTGTTGAATGATCCATGAGCATTTATAGAGTATATATAATCTTATCTAGGCTATAATTATCTATAAATGTCAGTTTCTTCAAGTTGGTTGACAGCATTAATTACTCTTCTATATCTTTAATGAGTTTCTGTTTGTCCTCTCTGTGACTGTGAGAATATTGAATACTTCAGTTCTGATTATGGATATACTTATCTCCACTTTCAGTTCTACCATTTTTTCTTACTAAAATTGGAAACTTACTGGTAAGTACATACATATTTTGATATTTAGGAATATATGATTCAAACTGACCCAGTTTAGATTTAGTCTAATTGAGACAATCAATTGGAATGAGGAAAATTGTTAGGTTCTCCTCCATTTCTTATTTGGTGGTTTGGGTTTTCAAACAATCTTCCATTATAGCCCAGGCTGGCTTAGAACTTGACCAGTATGCACTCAAATTCACCATCCTCCTATCTGAACCACCCTAGTACTTTTTTTATAGTTGTGCACACAACAGCTAGCTAATTCTTCATTTTATTTTTGCCGGTCATGGGGCTTGAACTCAGGGCCTAAACACTATCCTTGGGCTTTCTCAAGGCTAGCACTTTACCACTAGAGCCACAGCACCATTTCAAGCTTTTTTCTATATATGTGGTACCAAGGAATCGAACCCTGGTTTTTGTGCATGCTAGACAAGCACTCTTACCACTAGGCCAACTCCAGGCCCTCTTTTTTATTTCTGAAGTTCTTTTTTTTCATTTTATTTTTATTATCGAAGTAATGTATAGAGAGGTTACACTTACATTCACCAGATAGTTGGCGCATTACTTCTCACACATTGAAACTCCTTCTTATGCTTTTGTCCCCGCGCCCCATCCCCTCCCAATCAACCTGTTTTCTCCCCTTCCATTTCCTATTTCAAATAAACATATATAAAATATACCAGGTAACAAAGTCAGATACTGTAACAATATAAGAATAACCAAGAGACAACAAAAGATATGAAAAATAACATAGTACATTAAGAACAGCAATCACACAAGGTCCTTTCATTTAGCCTCATCCTATATGACCTTATGTATCAAGGTTTTGCATTATTGTAATCCACTGCTAGGAGAGTCCAAGGTTTGTACTAATTATTACAAATGAGAGAAACCATTGGGCCTACGTTCCTTTGGGTCTGGCTTACTTCACTTAATAGGATTTTTCCAAGTCTTTCCATTTCCTTACAAATGGGGCAATGTCATTCTTTCTGATGACAGCATCCCATTCCATTCTGTATAAGTACCATATCTTTTTGATCCAATCATTTACTGAGGGGCAACTGGGTTGGTTCTATATCTTTGCTATGGTAAATAGTGCTGCAATGAACATCATTGTGCTAGAGGGCTTAGTTTTTGCTTGTTTCTGGACGATTGGGTAAAAGCCAAGTATTGGAATTGCTGGGTCATAGGGGAACTCTATGCTTAGTCTTTGAAGGAACCTCCATGCTGCTTTCCATAGTGGTTGAAGGAGTTTATACTCTCTCTAACAGTGTAGTAGCAATCCCTTCTGGCCACATCCCTGCCAGCATCTGTTGTTATTTGATTTCTTGATCATGGATAGTCTAATTAGAGTGAGGTAAAATCTCAAAGTTGTTTTGAGTTGCATTTCTTTTATAGCCAGGACTGCCCATTAATCAGACTACCTCAGAGTCTTATTCCATGTAAACTGAATTGCAATAATTTTATGCTGAAAGTGGAGTATTAGAAAAATCCTAGTGAAAATTAGGATAAAATAAATTATGTCCAACTCAGTAAGCCAGCAAACAACTAGAAGAAATAAGAGAAGAAGAAAAGGACAAACAATCCTTGAATTGACCAGGAAGGAAAAAAATTTTAGGAATGAGATTTCACTTAAAATAATTCTAAATTTAAGCAGCCTTTGATTCAGAGACATTGGTTAATTAGATTAAAGAATAAGATCCAACATTGTGAGAAACACTGTTCACTGACAAGCATATGTGCAGACTGAAAGTCAGATGAGGAATTGTATACCAAACAAGTAAAAGCTGAAAACCAGGAAAAGCTAATATTTATATTTCCAAACATGCTCTTTAAGCCAATCAGGCAGAAAAGATTTTTTTAAAGTTTGCTATATATTTAGAAAAGGAAAAATCCAACAAGAAGATAGAGCAATTAAAAATATACCTTAATGCTATAATTATATGGCTCAATCCTGTTTTCCTAGATAATCAGGAAACCGAGATCTGAGGGTCACTTCTTAAAGCCAGCTTAGATACAGGTCTGTGATACTCTTCAATTTACCTCAAGAAAAGCTGGAAGTAGAGCTTTGGCTTACATGGTAGAGTACCTGAGTTCAACCTCCAGAACCATCCCTTTATTCAGTTGCCCCTGCCCCATCAAATATGTAAACATATGTAAGTATGTATGTACATATGTATGTATACATGTATGTATGTATATGTGTGTGTAAACATTGTACTGATAAAGTCACAAATTAAAATATAAAAGTAAATGACTTCAACTTGAAAATAATTTCTTCTTTTATCTTATAATGAAATTCAAAATCAATACAAATAGATGGAGGTTGAATAATATATGTAAACATATACATATATACACTTAATTTTTGTTTGCTAGTCCTGCGGCTTGGACTCAGAGCCTGGGCACTATCCTTATGCTTTCTCAAGTGGTAGCACTCTACCACTTGAGCCACAGTACAACTTCTGTGTTTCTCTGTGTATGCTATAATGAAGACTAGAACCCAGGGCTTCCTGCATGCTAGGCAAACAGTCTACCACTAAACCTTGCTCCACAGTCTTGAATAATACACTTTTGAATAATCATTGGTCAGGGAAGAAACAGGCTAAAAAAAGATATTCCTAGAATAAATTAAAAATGAAAATAGAACTTAAAATAACCTTTGGGATGCAACAAAGACAGTTCTCAAGGGAATGTTTATAGCTATGAGTGCCTGCATTATAAAAACAACAACAACAACAACAACAACAAAACCAGGAATATCACAAAAAAGATAAACCAGGATGTAACTCACTGTCTTAGAAAACAAGACCAGATTATATCCCAAAATAGTAGACACAAGAACAAGAAATACTAAAGATCAGGATAGAAATTAATGAAATAAAGACTAAAAGAATGATACAAAGTGTCAATGAAAGTTTATTCTTTGAAAATATAAAGATCTGCCTATTCCTTAATAAAATAACCCAGAGAGAAGAGACCCAAGTTGATAGAAATTTGTAATAAAAATGATATATAAGCGGATGTTAATGTAATCCAGAGGATCATTAAGAAAATTTTTGAAAACTGATATTAAAAGGAATTGGAAAACTCAAAAGGAATATATACATTTCCAAATTCAGAGGACCTATTGAAATTAAACCAGAATAAAGAACACTTAAACAGCTCTGCAATTAGTAATGAGACTGAATTACTAATAAAGTGTCCCAATGAGGAAAAGCCTGGGACTAGAAAAATTCAATATTGAATTTCACCAGAAATGTGAAATAAAATTAACACTACTATTTTTCAAACTATTCCATACAATAAAAAGGGAAGAAATGCCAAGGGCCTCATGTGGTAACATAGTGTTACCCTGATAGCAAAGCCAGATAAAAGACAGGAAAGAAAAATCTATGGGCCAATTTCCATGATGAACATAGATGCAAAAATTCTCAATAAAATCTCAGCAATAAATAGAAAGTTCATACACCATGATCAATGGGCTTGGTTCAACATATACAAATCAATAAATATAAATAGAGCACATAAATAGAATCAGAAACAAAAAAATCCAACTCTGCCTTTACCTTTGAAATGGAAAAAGCTACAAAGTCCATATGAAAGGGTAGACAGAGAAATGGGAGGGATGTCTGGGAAAAGGAGGTGTTACAACTCACTTACAATACCAGTGTTTTAGGTAACCCCAATGTACATCTCCACATTTTCAAATAATAAACAACACCACTTTTACCCACTCAAAATCATTGTGTAAGGATTTGGAGTTTGTAGTTGAAATGACAATATGTATTTTCCTAGCTAAGGAAGTACCACTAGGCTACCCTACCAGCCCCTATTATTTCTAATAAATACAAAAAAGGAAACCAAGATACTGGCTTGGAGCATGAGGATTCAGGAGGAAGTAACTCTTACACGTTGCTCGGGGGTATGGAAATATAAATTAGTCTGGACAGTATGGAAATTGTATAGCAGTTCCTCCAAAAACTAAAAATAAAACTATTATTTTTTTCAGTTATGCCATTTCTGGGTATCCTGGGCATACTGTCAAAGTAATCAGTCAGCAAATAGAGCTACTGCCAGGCATGGGTGGATAATGCCAGTAATCCTAGCTAGATCTGAGGCTCTAGTTTGGAAGCAAGCCCCCAGGGAGAAAAGACTTTTATCTCCAAACCATCCAAAAAGCTGGAAGTGAAGCTATGGCTCAAGTGATAGAGCTTTAGCCTTGAGTAAAAAGCATGGAGACAGTGCCCAAGTCCTGAGCTCAAGCCCCAGGACAAGTGCAGGTATGTTAACCACACAAACAGAGATATCTGCATTCCCATGTTCAGTGAAGTATACTAGTCACAATAATGAAGTTATAGAATCAATGCAGGTGCTCACCAACACATGAAAGCATAGAGAAAAATTATCTATATACATACATATATGTGTACACATATATGTAGCAGAGATTAATTATTCAGCCATGAAGAGGAGTCAGAATTATATCCCTTGTAGGAAAATGGATGGAAGTAGAGATCATAATGTTAAATGAAAGAAATCAGACTCCGAAAGACAAACATCATATGTTTCCCCCCATATGTGAAATTATTTTCTTTTTAAAAACACATGTAAATAGAACAAGGGGTAGCAAGAGGTAGGTGAAAACATCTAACCATCTAGTCTCTGCTTAAGAAGACACATTGGCTCACCCTTTGCTATTTGGAAAACCTCCTCATTTTCTTCCTGAAAGCGATCAAATGACCCTTGCTCTTGGTGACCTTTGACTTGATATTTATAAAAGCTAATTACTGTAAAGGAACAATTCTCTTCTATCATTCAGGGATATTTGGTTAATGTCTGCTCTTTAAATAAAAAAAAAACAAAGAGTCATTCATGGGGCTACTTAGGTCTGTATACAGTATAATGAAATCTGTGATCATTAATGTGGCATTTTGCCCATCAACATCGATTTTCTCCAAGTCAATCAAGTGAAACATGGAGGCAATATAAGTCAGCCATTAAACTCAGTGTTTCACTAACAAAACAGAATCAGTTATCTGGTGGTCTAGCAGTTGGAGGTCACACAGATATAGAGTCTGACAGCTTCAGGATTAAACCTCTCTCAGTTCCTACCCACAACAACCTTTGCTAATACATCAGCAAGAAAAGAACTGCAGGTGGACTGCTTAAACTGTAAAGGTTATTTGGTTAAGGAAAATCATGTCCCCAAGCCCATGTGTTGTCACATATCCCCATAGTGCATAAGGTTTACCCTTACTCTGCTCTTTTTGTTTGCAAATAAAGATTTCAAAAGAGTAAAAATTGAGAAGAAACGTTAGGAAATTCTGAGCTTCCTCTTGTTTCCCAGGGTTCTCCCTGGCTATCTTTTTCTCTGGGTAAAAGTAGAGGTCTGATTCCTTTTGTTCATTAAAGCCACCGCCCTTTAGCAATCTAAATCTGAGCAAAGCCTGCCACGCCCAGTAAAGGGACAAAGGCAGAAAAAAGGGAACTCTGGGCAAGAACATAGCTGACCTTCATTTGTAGATGTTACATATATTGAGCTCACTAACAAGAAGGTGCATATTAGTTGATATCTCCATAAACAATAAAATTAGGAGTTAAATAGCATATATATGTTCTAAAATTCTATCTGACAAAAGTATTCTTTTCCTAGAAAGAAAGGGTGGTAGTCTCTGGTTTTCAGAAAAAGGGTGAATGCTGCCCCCTTTTGACTAAGAAAATATACTAAGAAAGTATAATGGACCAGTAGTGAGAATACTGATCCTGCTGCTATAAGGAGAAATCTGATTAAATGTTAGAAACTGCACATAGGAAAGTGACATGTTCATGTAGTGAAATTCTCAGTGGCATTGCTATAGTGTCCTGGGAGGTTGGTCATTCTTTATCAAGTTTCTTACATCTTTCTCATTGGGCATCGTCTATATACTCATAATTCTACGTATGATTTTAATCATTTATTTTTTACTCTGTTTCCATACTAAAGATAGACTTCATAGGAGCTTAGGCCATCACTATTTTTTCTTGTACATAATGGTGTCCCACAATAAAAGTTGACATTAAAACAAACATCTCTCTGAGGACATTGACATTAAAACAAACATCTCTCTGAGGACATCATAGTCTGTAGTTGTGAAAGGCTGGTTCTCTTTACAGCTGATGTTTAAAGTCAAGAATATTCATATGCGTGATGCCATACTTTAATGTAGGACTCCAAGCTTTTGAGCCCCATCCCAATCTTATTTATAGATTATATCCATCTATCTCTGAACTGTAATGTTCCCTTCACCACTTAATTCGACAGTGTCTCAAGGCTGTAATCCCATCTACTTGGGAGATAGAGTTTGGAAGGCTATAATTCCAGGAAAGTAGGAAGGAAGAACAAGTGTTGCTCTATCTTACCAATGAGCTGGATATGGCAGTATACATGTGTAATCCTAGATGCTTCAGAAATGTAAGTAGAAGGACTGACCCTATCCAAAAATTTAACTGAAGCAAAATAGGGATGGATAAAAAACTTAATCATATTACATATAGACATAATGTCTAGTAGAAGAAAATAGATATATATATTTGTGAGCGCTTCATAATTTTATAATATAAAGCAAAACAGATAAATGTAATGGATAGTTTTAGGAGTCAGGGTAATGATCACTTCTGGAGGACTATTGATTACAAAGAAAAACACAAATGTTCTTACATAACATTTTATTTCTTTCTTTTTTTCAAAAATGTAATTTATTCTACTACATAAAAATAACTAAAACTGCTCCAAATTGTAGAAGTGAAGGAATCAATGAACTGAGACATATCTCAAATCCATTAAATTCCAAAACATGTTCTTTCTACCTCAATAACATTTTATTTCTTAATCTTGATATTGGTGGCCCAGATGTGTGCCAGCTGAAAATTCACTAAAGTATACATTTACAGATACTTACACATATTATATTTCACTTATAGATTTTAAGCAATATTTTTTCAAACTCCAGGAAACTAACTTGCATATTAAATGGGGGGTACAACATCCCCAATTTATATATCTCTGCTTGCTTTTTTCTTTTTCTTTTTTTTTTTTTGCCAGTCCTGGGCTTGATCTCAGGGACTGAGCATTGTCCTTGGACTTTCTCAAGGCTAGAGCTCTACCACCTGAGTCTCAGCACCATTTCTGGCTTTTTTCTATATATGTGGTACCAAGGAATTGAACCCAGGTCTTCGTGCATGCTAGGCAAGCACTCTACCACTAGGCCAAACTCCCAGCCCCCTCTCTGCTTGCTTTTATTAAAAGAAAAAATGCAAATATCTTAGTTACTGGCCATAAAGCAACATCAATCTGTGGAAATCTTCCATCAGGAATGTCTTTACATTAGTTTCCAGTTGCTATAGCAACCACAGTCTACCTATTCTACTTGAGAAGAAATCTGATCATCCTCCTGCCTCTCCTAGTCCTCTCACACATTAAGACTCATGTTGAAAAGGTATTCAATTCACACAAGCTTATTTTCTCTGGGTAAATGAGTCTCTTCACAATGAGAAAACTCAGCGTTGGTGTCCTCCTGCCTCAGATTTATTCTCTATAAATGAATTTGGAAGGTCTGAAGAAGCCTTATGCCAAGTATTTAGTACATTAAAATGTAAAGAGGACAGACTCTGGCAAATTATGGATCCTGAGAACAATTTAATTAGGAAAAATACCTTTCTCTATTTTTGAGTGAGAAGACCCACATCCCAGCCCTGTTTCTGCCAGTTTTCATGGTAAAGAAACTAAGTATGTCTAAATTTCTTTGGATACTAGTTACTTTAACTATAAAAAGATCAGACACAAAGAAATGCAAAGAACAATATCCAGTGAGTGGAGGTTCAATTTATTCTAGTTGCATGATTAGAATTTTACAACTTACTGGACAGTGGCTTCCTTGCCTTTTCACTTTATTACTAACATTTCCTGTGATAGTAAAAATTTCCTGTTCTTCCCCTTCCTTTCCTTTTATGTTGCTTACTACATTGTATTGTTGGGCCATAAAGTTTTAAGAAAAAGACTCTGAGGAGTCCTTTGTTACCAACTGGTCAGGTTGACACAGAAGTTGAAAATTTTGGTAGTGAATGCAAAAAAAAATTGGTTTGCCAAGTTTTCTAAAAGATGCAATGGGGAGAGGATATTTTAAAAGGAAGGATATTAGTTATTAACTTTGCAGAAGCAAGTTAGAACAATATAGCCAATTGCTTTTATAAAAAAAATCAGCTAGAGAGACTGGCACTCAAAAACTATTTGTGGAATATTTTGAGCAGAAGAAAATCCAGTTAGAAAAATAGGAGATTGGAACTGAAGTATAAATCTACTTTTGCAAAATAATAAAATACTCAAAGCAAGGAGAAACACTGGTAAAGATACATGGGCACAATTCCAGAAGTGTATTGATTTTCAAATATAGATAATTAGCAATAATAAATATAAGGGGGGAATCACAGAATTGTTGAAGATACATAATAATGCTATGCACTACTAAAGACTCTAGGACAATTGAAGTAAACAAGAAGGAAAGACTATGAGATTGATGATATGCAAGGTTTTCTATTTATTTTCCTAATATCCAAGAGACAAGAAGTGAATAATAATGTTGATTAGATTACTTTAAGACTACAGTGATGGATGAGTATAATTGCAAAGAAGAAATATGAGAAGGGGAGAAAATGGGAAATTAGAGTTAGCTTTTAAAGACAATAAGAGGATGTGAGGCGATTTGGCGGTGACATCCGTCAACCCACTGATTGCCAGAGTTGATTTGCTGATCCAGTTGGCTTGGCTGGTATCTCCTTCCTCTCTTATATGTGCAGCCCTCCTCAACTGCACCATGAGCCAAGAGAAAAACCATCCCAGACAGAGGAGGCCCATGCTTAGATCAAGGGTATGAAGTAGCAGTGCTCCCCTACTAGAACTTCCAAGAAAGCTTTCAAAGATGAGCAGAATAACAGAAAGAAGAAGCCCAAGATAAATATCCTTGTACAGAGGAATAAATAGATAGCAGACATCTTTATCTAGGAGGCCAATGTAAATGACAACAGTATCCACAAGAAAGGTTAGGGCTTGAAGAGGAAGCCTAACCCAAAGTCTGATGACACTTGTAAACTTACTGTAGAGAATCTACCATATGATTTCCACCTAGATTCACACACAGAGATTCTTTAATAAATGGTTAAGATTTCTGTTGAGAAATTGACTTTGACTTTGTCATGTAAAGCTAAAAGTTTTTTTTCCTCCTCCTATGACGGGAAAAGCTTATCAACTCCTAAAGCTGTATATATCAATGAACTGCTTCTAGGAGGCAATAGGTTCTTTAATGTCCTAAATAAAAACAGAACGCTCCGTTAAATGACATACCTCCCAGACTAATGCCTCTAAAGCTGCACAGTATCTATGAATCACCCAAGAATCTTATTAAAACTCGGATTCACTTAGAGCCTGTAGCCTAAGATTCTGCATTTTCAAGAAGCCCCTGCTTTTGCCTATACCATGTAATGCTAATACTGGAACAAAGATATGGTGTATATCAAAGTAGACATGTAGATTTTAAAGTCAGAAATAAATCTTAACAGCATGAAATATTTACCAGACTATCATTAAGTCTAACTAAAAATTGAGTTGTTCATTTAATAAATATAACTAGATAAAATTCCAACCTTCCAGAAGTTCACTGTCAATTTGAAGTAACATTACATTATAGTTGTTCTTCTGACTAAACTGTGGTAGATGAATGATTACAGAACTTTTAAATAAAGGGATAGATAACTCTTCAGCAATGTAGGGGAGAAAAAGAAAATGATTTTTATAAAGGCCTAGGGCCTAGGCATGTAATTTACTATGGCTTATATATAGAATTTACTTAAGAGAAGCAAGCAGTTCAGCTAGATAGACAGAAGTCACCAGAGGTTTGGTTCTCCATTCTGAGACATTTCAGCATTATCTAAGAAGTAATTTTAAACCACTAGAATAGAAAGCCAGTGGAGTAATTGTATTTGTGTGTTTAAACAATCATTCTTACTATGTTGTAAAGTGTGGGGTTATAATTGTAGTTGGACCCAGTGGTGGGGAAACTATTGTAATAAACATTAAAATCAAAACAAAATGAAGGCTTGCAAAAAACAATGCTTGAAGAGGGAAGAGGAAGAAATGCAAATTAGCTGTTGAAGCACTAATAATGAAAGCTTTGAATAAAGGAGATTCCTGCCATACATGTTCTCTGGAAAAGTTAACAGACCTGTTTTTCTTGTTTGTTCAATATTCTTTTGTATTGTGGTTTTGCCTTGCTTAATTTACTTTGTTTTGAGGTAGTGTCTTACTATGTTGCCCAGGTTTACCTCAAACTTAGGCTCTAATGATCCTCCGGTCTCCCCCTCTCCTGTTCCAACCACCAGGAGATACAACTTTAGGCATAATTCTACCACATCCTGCTTTAGGTCATACATGTTAAGTTGTGTCAATGCTATGATTGTTAGAGGATGATAACAAAGGAATAATATACTAAATTAACAAGAAATTTATGATAAAAACAGAATATCATATATTGTCTTGGAATGTAAAAAGTGAGGCACAAGATGCAGAAGCTATTCTTCTAAAATCTAAATGCAATAATGTTTTTGGCCTCATGTAAAGAAGTAGAATCCAACATAAGAACAAACTACTTGGAGAAATAATGAAAATGTTAATTAACCAACAAAAAGGAACAGCTTGGAAAGGGTAAATACATGCAAGTAGTCCTAAGGCATACTATTGATCTGAAGTGTTTGTCATCAGCCCTCATTAAAAAAGATCTTCACCAACCAAACAACGGACAAAGGCCTCATATCTAAAATATATCAACAACTCAAAAAATTGAATCACTCCAAAACTAATCTCCAAATAAACAACCATCCCATTAAAAGATGGGCCAAATTTAAAGAGAGTCTCCTCTGAAGAAGAAAAAAGAATGGCCTATAGACACATGAAGAAATGCTCAACATCTCTGGTCATAAAAGAAATGCAAATCAAAACAACTGTAAGATTCCACCTCACTCCAGTTAGAATGGCCAGGATCAGGAAAACGAATAATAACAGATGCTGGAGGGGATGTGGCCAGGAGGGATCACTACTACACTGTTGGTGGGAGTGCAGACTTGTCTAACCACTATGGAAAGCAGTATGGCAGTGCCTCAAAAGGCTAAACATAGAACTCCCCTATGACCCAGCAATTCCACTACTTGGCATTTACCCAACCATCCACAATCTAGGGCATACTAAATCCACTAGCACAACAATGTTCATTGCAGCATTATTCACCATAGCAAAGATATGGAACCAACCTAGATGTCCCTCAGTTGATGAGTGGATCAACAAGCTGTGGTATTTGTACACAATGGAATTCTATGCTGCTGTCAGAAAAATCGACATCGCCCCATTTGTTAGGAAATGGAAAGACTTGGAAAAAATCATATTAAGTGAAGTAAGCCAACTCAAAGGAACTTAGGCTCAATGGTTTCCCTCATTTGTCATAATCAGTAGAAACCTTGGGCTCTATTAGCAGAGATCTGCAATAGAGCAAAACCTTGATACATATGGCCATATAGTATGAAGCTAATTGAAAGGACCTCCAGGATATTGAAACAAAAGCCATATAATGAATGACTGTTGTCCTTAATGTACTATGTTATCTCTCATCTCCTTTGCTGTCCCTTGGGTATCTCATATTGTTACAGTATCTCACTTTGTTATCTGATACATTGAATTTATTTGTATTTGGTTATTTGAAATTTGATAGGGAAGGGGGCAAAACGAGGATGGGGGGAGGGTAATGGGTACCAAGACATGTGAAAGGTATCAATGTATGTGAATTAATGCACCTTCTATCTGACAAATATCATGTAACCCTTTTATTAATTACAATAAAAAATAAAAAAGACATGCGCAGAAGCTTCATATACAGTTTGCCAATCTCTTGGAAATGAAAAAAAAAATAAAATAATTCATAAGATACCTTTTCCCAGCTCAATCCAAGAGATTTCAAAAGTAGTTCCTAAATGGCACCTTAAATTCATCATTTGTGTATAAGAACCAGATAAAGATAAGAACCATTCTTACCCTTTGTAGCTGCTACCCTCTGTGCTACCCTCAGTATCACCCTGTTGCCAGTATGGTGTTGGTTTCCTCCCTTTTGCCATCCTAGTAACTCTTCTAGATGAAATTTCACTCCCTGTTTAAGCATGGCTGTCCACCTTGACATTACTGAGATTCCAGAACATCCACTAGCTGTAATTAGGTAGAAAGTGAGTTTGAGTCAAGTAGATCTTTGCACACTCTTCTCTGCCACTGGGATATATTTCCCTTTTATATAGTGCACTTTTTTTCACTCACAAAGATCTGCATCTAGCGTTGTTCTCTTTTCCTGCCAATATCACTAAATCAATGCCTGCTCCTACTTACTCCTACTTCTGGGGTCTATCTGCATAGCCAAATTCTATTCAAAATTCCTCTTCCTAGAATGAATATTGGTACTGATCAGGCCGTGAAAATTTTGATTGGAGAAAAGAACCAGTACTTAAATAAAATTATTTAAATTTACTTGAAAAAATGCTTTCAGTAAGAAATGATTATGTCATATCTCAATATAACAAGAGTTGTATTTCAAATTCAGGTTAAATAAGCTATGAGGTTGCTATACAAAGTAGCCTTTGTCATAAGTACATTTTAATCATTAAGGCAGAGAAACTACATTCTCATGTGAGTGACTTCTTAGTGCTTTGGTTTTTATGATAGCTTTACAGACATTAGGCTACTCTAGTACTCCTTCTATATGTAATATGACATTCTTATAACTTATCACCACAAATTTAGTAGATTAAAATACTCATTTACTATATTGTAGTAAATGTGTCAGAAATCTGGGCATGGAGTAGCTGGCTCAGCTGGATACCTGAGGATCTGTAAAGATTCTGCTTCCCAACTCATTCTAGTTGTTAATAGAATTCAGTTTTCTGTGGTTGTCTAGACTCATTTTCCAGTTTCCTTTACATGTGATCTTCTTGTTCTATAAACTAATAAGAACATTCCAAATCCTTGTTAAGTCTGACAAATATCTGACTTCCTTTACAGAATTCTTGGAATTATATTAAGTCCACCCAGCCAGATGAGATAAGCTTGCTATTTTAAGATCAGCTGACTGGCATCAAA
Source organism: Megascapheus bottae (assembly GCF_031878675.1). NCBI lineage: Eukaryota > Metazoa > Chordata > Mammalia > Rodentia > Geomyidae > Megascapheus > Megascapheus bottae. The sequence continues at coordinate 63,387,498 of NC_143509.1, forward strand.
GTCTTTTTGCTACCTAACATAGTATCTATGAGAGTAATCCCAAGAGGCAAAGAAAATGGGGCCAAGATTCTCCCCAACCCATTTTACAACCTCCCTGAATTCCATTACTGCTTGATCTCTATAGCAAATTTTTCAACTCTTAAAAATTGTTATGGTCATATGGAGATCATTAGAAGTTAATGCCAATTGCTCAAGACCATCTAATGTAAAATCCCCAATGGTCAGACCTGCTTCAGTTCCTGACTGCTCTCTGAGTGATTCTAGTGCTAGCTCAGACTGAAACCCACTGATTAAGGCTATTTCCATGGATCCTTTTCTTAGCTGATGAATATGCTAAACTATCATCTGTACAGTTACCATTCTCCAGTCAGCAGCAGCATCCCTCACCCATCTTGGTACATTCCAGGCCCAAATCTACAAAAATACCTTCTATGAGAATTGCACATGGTCATCAGATTCATGACACATGCTTTAACACTTAAGTCACAGTTAAGAAAGGTCGTTAATAATATGATTCTTCTAGGAATCTATTCTACTTATTTGTACATTTATTACTTATAACTTTCAATGAGCACTTGATTGAGCAGAAGTTACTTAGAAATGTAGATGTGCATTTGGAAATATATATTTTGGAACTACCATTATTTGCAAATATCTATATGCTATGTAAGTCAATTGCCAAAACTAATGGGTTCCTTGCAGAAAATCAAGAAAATGGCAGAATATACCAAATGAAGTCTTCATCTTTGTGTTTCTTTATTTTACAGTTAAATAAATATTACCCTTATACTTCGGGTTTGTGCCACCTGTGGCAGAAAGTTGATGTCTATTTGATTACTCATCTGAAAATCAGCCTTTTAATAACTTTCACTTGTGCTTAAAATATAAACTGCTTACCACATCCACAACATTCTGCAAAGATACTCTGAGTCTACAAGCAGTATCACTGTTCTAACCTTATGTAATTGTTCAGTTCCTAAAACCAACTAATCTCTTTCCCTGTTAATATTTCTCCTGGAATTTCTCCTTCTTCTCTTGGTAACTTTTATATCCTTAAGATATCAGCTTACATATTCCTTCTGCAAGGTTTTCTTTGTACCCCTCTGTATACAAAATCAAGTAATGACCAACAAATTGTATTTTTCTAATAGACTCTGTTTTGTGACCTCATAGCACTATTCATAATGTTATTTGTCATAATTCTTCATCTTTAATGTGTTAAATATGTTCCTTGATTATAGTTAATATGCTTTCAGGAATCATATTCATTCATATTCATTCATTTTCTTTTCTGGGAAGCACCTTATATAAGTCTCAGTATTGAGTATTCTGCCTACCGCATGTATAAATAAATATAAGAGTTCTTAACTATTTGTGAACATTAGGGTTCTATAGTTTTGATAGATCATTATCATCACCATTGCCATCACCACCACAACCAGCCCCACAATCATCATCATCATCATCATCATCATCATCGTGGCCTTTGCTTTCTGATAATGAAAGGATAGAAGCTGAGAGAACAGTACATTATAACTTTTCACTAAATTGATGCGATGCCATCTAATGGATCAAATATAACATTCCAGAGGGTGATTATTCAGATTACATATTTACAATTTTTCTGTTTATAACAATGTGTTCATCTATCACCTTATCTGATCTTTGAGCAATATGGTAGGGAAGAAAAAAATCTCAGAGACACAGATAATCAGTTTATTTTCTCATCTCTTTCTTGCCCTTACTTGGAAAAAAGTAAGCAAATTGTATGCAGTTCCTTCACTGGGATACAATATGATGATAGTGATTTCTGAAAATCCACTATTAATATTGTACATTTGGAAAATCTATTAAAACTTGGGAAAGCACATACCCACTGAATAAGCAACTGCATGAAGAAATTTCTTGTTTCATCCACCATTAATATTGTTTCCTGGAACTGTCTGTGCAGTCCATTTCTACAGCAAATGTCCTTCCTTGCCTTTGCTACGTATCATTTCATTTTTGTTACTGTTGGTTATACATAAGTGAAACTGGATTTCTTTTTTTCATATATTTTTATTGTAATTAATAGAAGGGTTACATTATATTCACCAGACAGAAGGTACATTACTTCACAAATATTGATACCCTTTCTCATGTCATGGTCCCTATTTCCCTCCCCCCCCCACTCATCTTGTTTCCCTTTAACCTATCCTATTTCAAATAACCAATTAAAAGCATACATAAAATGTATCAGATAACAAGGTGAAATATTGTAACAATGTGAGATAACCAAGGGATAGCAAAAGAGATGAGAGATAATATAGTACATTAAGGACAACAATCACTCATTATATGGCTTTTGTTTCTATATCCCAGAGGTCCTTTCATTTGGTGTCATACTATATGGCCTTATGTATCTAGATTTTGTGAATCTCTGCTAGGAGAGCCCAAATTTCTAGTGATTATGACAAATGAGGGAGACCATTGAGCTTATGTTTCTTTGAGTCTGGCTTACTTCACTTAATATGATTTTTTCTAAGTCTTTCCATTTCCTTACAAATGGGGCAATGTCATTCTTTCTGACAGCAGCATAGAATTCCATTGTGTATAAATACCACATCTTGTTGATCCACTCATCAACTGAGGGGCATCCGGGTTGGTTCCATATCTTTGTTATGTACATAGTGCTGCAATGAACATCATTGTGCTAGTGGATTTAGTCTGTCCTTATTTCTGGACGATTGGGTAAATGCCAAGTAGTGGAATTGCTGAGTCATAGAGGAGTTCTATATTTAGTCTTTTGAGGAACTGCCATACTTCTTTCCATAGTGAACGAGTTTGCACTCCCACCAACAGTGTAGTAGTGATTCCTCCGGGCCACATCTCCTCCAGCATCTGTTTTTAGATTTCTTGATCCTGGCCATTCTAACTGGAGTGAGGTGGAATCTTAGAGTTGTTTTGATTTGCAATTCTTTTATGACCAGAGATGTGAAACTGGATTTCTTCTAATTGGATTCTACTTCTTTTCTCTCTAAGTAAGAAAAGTACACAGTAGAGTGCACAAGGCATTTATTAGACTAAAATCTTTTGATTAATCTTAAACTAATTATTGGCCCATATGTGGGATATATATATATATATATATATATATATATATATATCAGGGTTTTAAACTCCCAGTGAAAAGAAAAGTTTTATACAACTTAAAGATTCCTACTCCTTGTGTAAAGCCATACAATGGTCCTATATCGAAAAAGATTGTGCCCTTTTAAGAATACGTGCTACATAGAGCTGGGACTTCAGCCTAGTGGTACAGCACATGCCTAGCATGCATGAAGACCCAGGTTCAATTCCTCAGAACCATAAATAGAAAAAAATGGAAGTGATGCTGTGGCTCAAGTGGTAGAGCTCTAGCCTTGAGAAGAAACGCCCAAGTAGAGTGCTCAGGCCCTGAGTTCAAGCTCCAGGACCGGCGAGAAGAAGATGGAAGAAGAGGCGGAGGAGGAGGCGGGGGAGGAGGAAAAGGAGAAGGAGAAGGAGAAGAAGAAAGAAAGGAAAGAAAGAAACAAAGCAACAAAGAAATAAACAAAGAAAAAGAAAAAAGTAGCAGCAGCAGGGGGGTGCAGGGGCTCATGCCTGTAAATCCTAGCTACTTAGGAGGCTAAGCTCTGAGGATGAAAGTTCAAAGCCATCCTGGGCACAAAAGGACCTGAGACTCTTATTTCCAATTAACCTCTAGAAAATGGGAAGTGGGGCTTGGCCCATGTGTAGGACAGTAACCTTTAACTGAAGAGCTCAGGGACAGCATCCAGACCCAGTTCAAGCCCCATGACCCACCTCAAAAAAAGAATATATGCTATAGTCATACAGTAAATTCTACTACTGCTGTTATACCTACCTTTTTATGACACAAAATTATGTAAAAGATTCAATTCCATGATTTGGTAACACTCACAACTGTCTTTATTATTCTGTTCCATTTTTATTTCAAATCTTCAGGAATGTGTCCTAAATACATGTAGACTTTGTCCTTCCCCATACTATGGTATAAATACTGGAGAAATGAACAAGCCAAACCGGGGCTCAAAGCATTAACATCAACAGAACTGGTCTTTAGAGGAGTATAAATTTGAAATTAGTCCAGGTTTATGCTGACGGAGAGTCCTCATAAGAACACATGTTACGTAGGAAGAGTCTTTGCATAGTAGCTACAGTTGTTCATAGGAATGACCTTAGTCCAGGTTGAAGATCATCTGGAAGTAAGGTCCCCAAAGAATTAATATAAACCAGATAGTAGACAGACAGACAGACAGACAGACAGGAAAAGCAGAGTAGCTCAAAGGTTAAGTCAAAGCACAGACTCAGCAGGAAGCTGGCTTGCATGCCAGAAAGTAAGCAGAAACCATGGTAAGTGGCCTAGTTACATATGTTGAACATTACTGGGCATATTGCCCCTTGCTGAAAAAGCAGGTGGCAAAGGGCCCTACCCAGGACCCTACAACTCAGCCTGGAAATTACCAACTTGCAAATTTGAGCAAATAAAAACAAGAACACATTTGTGTGGTTCATAAAACTGTATTATTGAATCGATAAGAAAAATGAGGCTTATGGTTATGTCTGGGAAAGACTGGGAATATTTTGTTAATTAAGGAATATATAAGCTCAGTAAAATTAGTACCAAAGAAATGGAAACACATTTAAGCTTTCACAGCAGCCTTAATCATAGGTTTTATGCCATAGAAATTGAAATGCCTGTTTTTTTCCACAGTAGAGGTGGTTGAAAAATTCTCTTTAAAAACACTTTTTCTTTGTTAAGATATCCACATGTTTTTCAATCATGAGATTAGTCATCCATATTTTTCTTATGTAGATATTATCGCTATTTTATGCCTCTCTTTTGAGAACAGTTTTTAAAAATGACGTGGGCTGGGAGTGTGGCCTAGATGGTAGAGTGCTCACCTAGCATGCACGAAGCCCTGGGTTTGATGCCTCAGTACCATACATACAGAAAAAGACAGAAATGGCACTGTGGCTCAAGTGACAGAGTGCTAGTCTTGAGCAAAAAATGTCCAAGGACATAAAAAAAATGCACAACTCATTTAGTTAATTTATGTATTACAGGATATATGGTTCATTTCCTTAAGTAAAACAATACAAATATACAGTAAATTTACAGTTGTCTATGGTAATTTATACTAGGAAGAGGTAAGAGAAAAAGTGGGTGGTTTCCTGATTGATGTTTGTTTTTTTAATATAATTTTTATTGTAATTAATAGAAGGGTTACATTACTTTTGCCAGATGGAAGGTGCATTACTTCACATACATTGATACCCTTTTTCATGTCTTGGTCCCATTTCCCTCCCCCCACCCCCACGCTCATCTTGTTTTCCCCCCTTTCCTATCTGATTTCAAATAACCAATCATATTTAAAATATATCACATAACAAGGTGAAATATTGTGACAATATGAGATAACCAAGGGAAAGCAAAAGAGATGAGAGATAACATAGTACATTAAGGACAACAATCACTCATTATATGGCTTTTGTTTCTATATCCTAGAGATCCTTTCATTTACCATCATACTATATGGCCTTATGTATCTAGGTTTTGCTCTATTATATTCTAAATGGAATGAGGTGGAATCTTACAGTTGTTTTGATTTGCATTTCTTTTATGGCCAGAGATGTTGAGCATTTCTTCATGTGTCTATAGGCCATTCTTTTTTCTTCTTCAGAGAAGACTCTCTTTAAATTTGGCCCATCTTTTAATGGGATGGTTGTTTATTTGGAAATTAGTTTTGGAGTGATTCAATTTTTGGAGCTGTTGATATATCTTAGATATGAGGCCTTTGTCCACTGTATGGTTAGTGAAGATCCTCTCCCATTGTGTAGGCTTCCTAATTAATTTACTAGCTATGTCCTTTGCCATACAGAAGCTCTGCAGTTTAATGAAGTCCCACTTATCCAGACTTTCTCTGATTTGTTGTCTTTCTTGGTCCTTATTAAGAAAGTTTCGACCTGTGCCAAGGAGGCCTAGTGTGTCTCCTATTCCTTCTTGTAAAGTTTTCAGTGTGTTGGCTTTTACCTTGAGGTCATTGATCCATTTGGAGTTAATTCTAGTACAGGTGACAAAGAAGGATCCAACTTTAGTTTTCTGCAGGTGCTTAACCAGTTCTGCCAGCACCACTTGTTGAAGAGGCTGTCTTTCTTTTGGCTCCCTTGTCAAAAATTAGGTGGCCATAGGTCTGTGGTTTAATATCTGGGTCCTCGTTCTATTCCATTGGTCTTCATATTGATGCAAAACTTCTCAACAAAATACTGGCCAACCGTCTACAACAACTCATCAAAAAATTATACACTATGATCAAACAGGATTCATCACAGGAAGGCAAAACTGGTTCAACATACACAAATCAATTAATATAATTCAACACATCAACAGGAGCAAGGACATGAATCACATGATTGTCTCAATAGATGCAGAAAAGGCATTTGACAAGATCCAACACCCCTTTATGTTAAAAGCTCTGGAGAAACTAGGAATCCATGGAACATTCCTCAGTATAATAAGTGCAGTCTATGACAAACCCACAGCTAGTATTATACTAATGGTGAAAAGCTAAAGCCATTCCCTCTAAAATCAGGAACGAGACAAGGATGCCCACTCTCTCCATTCCTCTTTAACATAGTAGTAGAATTCCTAGCCAGTGCAATAAGGCAAGAAGCAAGTATAAAGGGGATCCAAATAGGGAACAAGGAAGTGAAACTCTCCCTCTTTGCAGATGACATGATTCTGTGTTTAAAGAACCCTATAGACTCTACTCCCAAGCTCCTTAAACTGATTCAAAACTTTGGAAAGGTAGTAGGGTATAAAATTAATCCTCAAAAATCAACTGCCTTCCTCTATGCCAACGGTGAGTGGAACGAGGCAACAATCAGGAAAGCAACTCCTTTTGCAATAGCCTCAAAGAAAATAAAGTACCTAGGAATTACCTTAACTAAGAATGTAAAGGACCTTTTTGATGAAAACATTAAAACCCTGAAAAGGGAAATTAAAGCAGAACTGAGGAAATGGAAAAACCTCCCATGCTCCTGGATTGGAAGAATCAACATCGTGAAAATGAAAATCTTGCCAAGGGCATTCTACAAATTCAATGCAATACCCATCAACATCCCAATGTCATTCTTTAAAGAAATAGAAGAGGCAATCCAATATTTCATATGGAATAATAAAAGACCCTATATAGCCAAAACACTTCTTAGCAGAAAGAACAGCACAGGAGGAATTTCAATACCAAACTTTAGACCCTATTACAGAGCTATAATAATCAAAACAACCTGGTACTGGCAGAAGAACAGGCCTGATGACCAGTGGAATAGAACTGAGGATTGTTTGTTTGTTTTTTAAACTTTATTGTGTTTTTGTCCTTTCTTTTTTGGTACTGTGAATCTATCCCAGCACGTTGCACTTGCTAGTCACGTGCTTTGCTACTGAGCTACATCCCAGCCCTGGACTGATTTTTGAAGGTTAAACCAGATAACAAATAGTATGTGGGGAAGAAATAAGACAACTTGGAATGATTTCTCGGTTCTTATCTGAGAATTACATGAAATGTAACAATTTTCTATAGAAACATCAGGTTTGAGATTTTGGATATGCTATGTTTGAGATACACCTAAGATGTCAAAGAAAGACATCAAGTAGTAAGTGAGCTAGATCCTGAAAGATGACGGGATAGGTGAGGCTGGAAAAAAGATATCTGTGAGCCAACAGTTGTCTTGAATAAACTTTTAAGGAACTGTGCCTGTTGTTATATTATGTTATGTTATTGCTATGTTTTGAGGAAAGAAGGAATTGTTTTTTGGGATACTAATAATACCTTTTTATTTACAATGCAAGTCACAATACATGGTGTATTTAAGAGACACTGTTTTCATGATAAATGACAGAAATTCTATTGTTCAAGCAAAAAAGGAAAGTAAGTATTTAGAGTAGTCTATCATTTCCTTTGCACAGGGAAAAACAAAGGTTAGAAACAAGTCTGGAAGGACAGCAACCACAAACTCAGGAGCTCTGATAAAAGAATTTTAAGTCCAATAAATTCTTAAGAGACCTTATGAAGTGTCTGTCCCTTGTCTATTAAAGCAAAGAAGTCAAAACAAAATGATAGGATGTATGACAAACATTTTGATACTGCATGTCAATGGTTCTCCAATGTTGAAAGGACAGAACATCTCCCAAGCAAATGGAACCCCCAAATAGGTAGAACTAGCCACCATTTACATCTATTAAAATAGACTTCCAACTAAAATCAGTCAACAGAGATGCAAAAAGATCACTTCATACTAATAAAGGAAATCCATCAAGAGGAAATTACTAAATTATACAAGCTAGTGTATGTGCACCAAATAGCAGTAACTCAGGTTCATTAAATAAATGCTCCTAGATTTACAAGATCTGATTGACCTTAGCACATTAATAATGGGATAGTCAATACCCCATGCTTACCAAACAAAACATCAACAGAGAAACCTCAGACCAAGAACTGACAAAAGGAATTACATTAACAAGTTTCTGCGGAACAAAACAAGTGATTATGTAAACCAACAGACAACCTACACAATGGGAGGAAAGCTGCCAGCTATTCAACAGGAAAAGAAAGGATAGACAGATATCAATAATATTGTTCAAAAAATAATAAAACTAGAGTGCGGGGGTGGGGAGATGGGTAACTCTGTTCAAAGAGAAATGTATTCATTGCTCATGTTTCTGTAACCCCTCTGTACATCACCTTTATAATCAAATTTTAAAAATTAATCATTAAAAGAACAAATAATTCAATTAATAAAAGGTCAAGCGAACAGATGATTCTCAGAAGAAAAAAATACAATTGGCTCATTAATGGATACATGAAGAGATTTTCAAAATCTCCCTTAGCTATAAAGAAAATGTAAATCAAAACTATATTTAAAATTCCATGTCATATCATCCAGAATGTCAACCATCAAGAAAACAAACAATAGCAAATGCTGAGTGGATATGAGGAAAAGGGATGTCTTCATACACTGTTGATGGGGATGCAAATAGGTACAACTGTGATGGAAACCAGTAAGGAAATGTTTTTTTTCATTTATATATTTTTCTATATTTTTATTTTTATTTATTTTCATATATTTTTATTGTAATTAATAGAAGGGTTACATGATATTTGTCAGATAGAAAGTGCATTAATTCACATACATTGATACCCTTTCACATGTCTTGAGGGAAATGGGGACCAAGAAATGGGAAATAAAAAATCTAAAAACAAACACATTATAAGACTATTGAATATACATCTAAAAGTATGTAAATTCATATGCAATAGAGATACTTGCATACTCATGTTTATTGTAGCACTATTCAAAATAGACTGTAGAATCAGTCAAGGTGCCCAATAACAGGTAAGTGGATATAAAAGATATGGTACATATATAACATGCAATACTATGTAGAGAGAATTTTTTAAAAAATCAAGCCATGTCATTTAGAGGAAAATGGATGGAATTGTAAGACATCCCATTAAGGCAGGTAAACCAAGTTCAAAAACTAAACATTGCATGTTTTTGCTAATATGTGGATGCTAGTCTTAATGGATACACATACTTGTAGACACTCACATACATAAATATACACACATGTTCTTGGTACATATACACTCACCAAACAAGATACTAATTATGGGACTGTTTTGAGAGATGAGAAGGATTGCAAAGCAAAAGGAAAATAGAGAGTGAATGATATGAAATACATTTCAACTATGAAGATGGCATAAGGCATCTCGATGGAAGTTATCAAGTAGGAGTTAAGAGTCAGTGGACAACAGAGCAATGGAGAGGGTTATTCTGCTCAAAATGTAATATATGCACATTTAAAACACTATAGTGAAATCTCCTGGTGCAATTAACACATACTAAAAAAATGATAGGATAATAAAAAAATAGGCTTCATTGGAAGGGTTGCTGTGTGAGAGAGAGGGCTGACAAAGACAATAATGAAGATAAATATGGTCAAAATCATTTGTTTCTATAAACATAGAACAGTGAAACCTCCTGCATTGGGTTAAGGGAGAGTGACAGCACGGTGACCTTCATCAGGACACATTGTGTGCACAAATGAAAATGTCACAATGCGTTTTATTAGCATCCAATTAGTATACATTAATAATGATTAAATTCCTATTTGAATATGGCAAGCATTTTAATATATCTGCTGATGTTCAGACTTATAAACTTTAAATAGAATTATAAATAATGTCTTATTAAATTATCAGAAAAGTTAAATTATGTGCTTTGTGAATAGTTTGATAATGCATCGGGAGAGTATAATATACTTTAGGATACTATAAGGATGATTGCTTATACATCTTTGTAGTACAGCCTGTGACCATTCTATCCAGATAGTATGGAGTTAAATTTTAGGCAAACTTCTACCTAGACAGCTGACAGGTTTACTGATTGTCATTCAATGCTTTAAGAGATATAAATGTAATATTCCAATCTGGTTAAAGGCCCTTAATGTACTCTTGCAATTATACTGTGTATTTGCTTTCATTGGTCAAAATTCTGCATTTGTAGCACTCTGTTTCTTTTGCTATATTTGTTACATATTTAAGACAATATTCTTGGGCATTCGTACTATCTTATTATAACATAATAAAATGAGAACTATATAAATATTTATGCCATCATTTGAAATAAAGACATGTCAGTTTTTATTTGATGAAAGTAAACATTGGCAGCTCATTAAAATGTCGGTTCAAAACTGTGATCCAGAAAGCTGATAGGGTCTTGAAATGGGACATAGATGTACTTATAAACTCACCATTCTCCCAAACAACTTCCATGTCATTTCAATAAGCTTTTCTGAAAAAAAAAAAACTTCCAGAAATAAATCTTCTAGATAAGATTTACGGAAAAATAGCCATTAAAATTTATTCCTTAGCATCATTTCCTAGCTTTGAACCTCACTCCTCAGATCTCAGGCTCCTGAGTAGCTAGGATTACAAGTGTGAGCCACTGACAGCTTGGAAATATATTCTTTAGTGTGAAGACCCTGTGGAACCCATGGAACCCATGGAATTTTTCTATATCAATAAATGTACATTATTTTATTCTACTTCATTTAACAAAATTTATTTACCCAGTCTCTCATGAATAGACATTTACTTTCAACATTATCTTGCTAAAAGAAATTCTGAAATAAAGTGTTATAATCACAGTTATTTCTTTGAGACATATTCCTGAAACAAAATTCCTGAATCAAAGTTTATATTTATTTAAAATTGTATTGTATCTAAACTTCCTGAAATGTTGACTCAATATTTCTACAATATTATTATTATCATTATTAATATTTTCTCACAATGTCTAGACTTAACAACCAATAGCAAATAAAGGTTATTTTATTATTTAATTTGTATGAAATTAAATAATTTCTAGTGAGAAATAATTATAACTAAAATGTATCTATTTTTATACATGTATAAACTGAATTAAATTTTTCTTCAAATTGCTTTTCATGATCTTTCACTAAAGGAATATCATATTTTGTAATGGAGTAGCACAGGAATTTTATGTTTTAAACTTTTATTTAGAAGTGAATAAGATATTTATGATTTTTTTCTTTGTAGCAGTACTGGGATTTTTATACTTGAATCATGCCTCCAGCCAATTTTTAGTTTTTAATTGGTAAGTAAAGTCCCTAATTCTGTAAAAGAGAAAAGACAAGTATAAATTATGTATTCTTATACCAGATTAATATAACATAGTGCATTGAAATAGGCAAGACAAAAAAATCTGCAAATACTCATTAGTAAATATAATACCACACAAAACTTTTGTACTAAACCCAGAGGAAGATACATATAAAGAACTGATATCAAATAAAAATGGACAACATACAAAAGGTATAGTATGATGATAAAGCATAAAAATCAGAAATGACCAAATGCATTCAGAAATAAAACATATGGATATAGAAATAGAAGCACAAAGACAAAGTAGATAGAGCATGAACCTGTCATTCCAACGAAAACAGAGGTTATGGCTCAGATGGTAGAGGATGGCATTTAGTTTTGCCCCTCATCCCATGAAAATACATACAATCGTCCAAGAAATATAAATAGGCACAAATTTATTCATAACCAAATGCATAAATACAGTGATACAGAGAAGTCATATAAAAACATGCTGCAAACACATAAGGGGAAAATGACACAGAAATTACCAAATAGAGATAATAAGAAAGCATGTATATTAACCAAAATTACTGAAATACAATAGGTAAACTCAGAGCAGAAACTCTCATTGCTAAAAAACCTTGTATATTAAGTTTAAACCTGTATATAATAAGATATGTATCCTAAAGCAAAAATTGCAAGGCAGTATAAAAATAAGAATGTTTTATTTAGCTATTCCACATAATTTGCTCATTTTGTTTCTTCATTGAGATTTAATTATGGAATGTAGAAAAGATTTTAAATGGCATAAGCCCTATGAAAAGAACCACAGGTCTTACTAAAGCTTCATCTCTTCCTAAATACTAACCCAAAATAATACTAATAAATCCTTCATTCAATGAACTACTCTCGAGAAGGAGAGAAAGGAAAGAGATGAAATAGTAACAGAGTCAAACATCAGACAAGATTAAGGTAAAAATTAATCTAATTTGCATATTCATTTCCCTTCTTTTAGAAAAAACTTAAAAATCCTCTGGTTATTATAGCTACCTTACTATTTGGGTTAATCAAATCAACTGTGTGGCAGTTCTACCAAGCACTCATCAATTAACCACTGTGAATTACCAAAATGAAACAAACAAAAAAGACTTAACCAAAAACCACCAATTCAGCCTTACCCTACAGCATCGCCAAAGTATTGCTGGGATGCATAAATATTTTGAAATATGTTTAAATAATGTGTCCTGCCTGCCAGTAAAAATTTTTTTTCCAAGCAAATGTTATTAAAAAAATGTTTGGGCTATCCACAAATGTTTTTATAAGCATTCCTACCAAGCAACTACTGAGGCCTCAGAAAAATTCCTGGCCAACACGAAAGCTCATAAGAAAGAAGTCCTGCGTAGAAGGTGATCCAGGGAAATTCAGACAGGAACATTGGAGCTGTTAAGATGGTCTAAAAACAAACTGGTGTTTCATGAATGCTTTTGAAACAAATAGTTCTGGCTGAAAACAAACATTTGGACTTTGAGGACACACCCAACAAAAATGTTTGTTTGCTCATAATAACATTTTGTTTGGCACATATTTGCCCCAGCATAAGTGAGCAAAAATAAGATAAATGCAAACATCTCACAGAAGGCAAAGTAATTCTCAATTTATAAGTTTTAAAGATGAGAACATTAATTTACTAAATGTAAAACCAAAGGAATATTTTCATTTTACTTAAAGTAATAAAATTTCTACCAACCTTAGAGGCACAAGAATCATAAATACCAATATGTTATACATTTCTACAGATAGTACATTTCTATAGTGTTGTATAACTCTTTTCAATTAACCTACATTGAAAAAAATCTCTGGGGTCATTTGGATCTTACATACACTAAAATGGAATAAAAAAAAATCTCTGAAATCAGCTAATGGCAAGTATTATTATTTCCATCTCGTAAGGGAAGTTTGTTAGCTATAGATAGTTGCATTTTTAGTCCTTTATATTACATTTGATCCCTTGTATTATAAAATATACTTTAAAGCATCATATTTTTGTTATTTTATTAAAAATGGTATTTACATTGGCTATTAGTCAACAGACAACTTGCATAGTATGAGAAAAAAAGAAATATAAGAATATACTAAAAAGTTTATTTATTCATATGTTTTTAATAACAATTTAGGACACATTTTACTTATTTTCATTCCTTATCAATATCACCACCATATTATGCCCTAAAAATAAATAAAACTCTATTTTTCTAGTTTCTTTTATCTAAATTAAGCCCAAATTATAAATGGCATATGCAATGAAGTTCTTGATCAAAAACAAAGTAATAGGCATTGGTGGCTCATGCCTATAGTTCAGGAGGCTGAGATCTGAGGATCATAGTTCAAAGCCAGCCTGGGCTCAAAAGTCTGTAGGACTCTTATCTCCAAATAGTCACCAGAAAATCACAGTGGTACTGTGGCTCAAAGTGGTACAGTGTTAGCCATGAACTAAAAAGCTGACTTCCTTTAGATTCTGTAAATTTTGGCCCTCCTATGCCTTGTATGAAGCAACGGTCAGAGATTCTGGTATCAGTTTGTTCTCCCATGTTAATTCCTTTGCTAACACCACCCATTTGTAGAGTTTCTACTGATCCCACTAAGAGGTCATGATAACCAGGGAGGAAAACAGGAAGTTCTTGATTGTGGGGCCTTACCTATTAATCAGGGTCAGCCTTAAATTTTCAACTGTACAGTGGAGGTCCGTTTGTTCTTTATTAGAACATCCAACCCAAAATGTCTACAAGATTATTCATCTACTTTCCCCCAACATGCCTACTCTCAATTTCATCCTTCTAAATACCATTTTTAAACACTTCTGGATACTCTATACCTAGATCCAATTGTTAATTCCTTTTGATTTTACTTCCCAAAACCTGTACCAATTAGCACCTTCTCTATTTCAACACAAACCCAGTTATACAACTCATCTCTCATCTTCCTTCTCATACTTTCTTTCAAGTGCTTTCTGTGCTTTTAATTTTTTTCCCAGTCCTGGGTCTTGAATTGAGGGCCTAGGCACTGTTGTTGGGGCTTTCTCAACACTAGTACTCTACCACTTGAGCCACAGCACCACTTCCAGATTTTTCTGTGTATGTGGTACCAAGCAATCTAACCCAGGCCTTTGTGCATGCTAGGCAAGCACTCTACTACTAGGCCACATTCCCAGTCCATATAGTTTCTTTTATTCCTCTTATGAATGTAACAATTCAAACAGAGATATAGAATCTTTGAGTAATCTTCATTATCAGTTTCTTCACTATCATTTAATTATTTTTCCTATTAACCATATGCATATTATATGCTCCAGCAAATAGCTTTCTATACTCAAAATACAAAGTACACTTCCAAGTTTCCATGTCTCCATTCAATACACCAATAGATTTTCTTTCTAAACTTATTAAGCAGATCAATTATTTTTTTCACATTTATTGGCCAGATTTCATTGTAATATTTCTAAATATGTATGTTATATACTTTGATCATAATCACCCTCTATATTATTCATACTTGTCCATTATACTTCTACTTCCTTCTGTATCTTTATATTTTAAAGTGAGTTTCATTTTTTACAATTTGTATTATGTAATTTGAGGCAAAGTATTTGGGGTAGATTTTTAAATAACACATAAAGCATTAAAATATACATATCAGTGAGCACTGCATGATATTTTATACATGTGTACATTATGTAATACATAAATTAAATGTATCTCCCAGCCATTCATTTATTTTAATATGTGTGTTGGTCCTGGGGCCTGAACTCAGGGCCTAGGCACTGTCCCTGATCTCTTTTGTCAAGGCTAGTAATTTACCACTTGAACTACAGCTCCACTTCTGCATTTTTTTCTTTTTGAGTAGTTTCTTGATGAAGGACTTGCCTCTCTCCTCTTGGTCAAATCTTATGATGTATCCAAAGACCCTATATGAAGGACTTGTCTCTCCTCTGGAGGCCCAATCACTTTATGCATCCACAAAAAGAATTTGAAGGATTGATCCCCACCATGCTTTCCCAAGTGCACTCAGATATCAGTTTTATGTAAATCTCTATACTGTTTTCAAAAATGAGAATAAAAATTACAGCTGTGTATAAGGGCTCCCTTTCTTCCATATACAAGTTACAATTATTATTTTTTCAGTGTTGAGGATTAAACCTTGGGCCTTGGGCATTATAGACAAGCATGCTGTCACTGAATTACATCTCTAGCTTGTCTTTATTTCCCCATTTTTATTAGTGTACATCTATTTTACAGAGGGAACTCTTTCTGATATTTCCATACATGCATAAAATGCACTCTATCAAATTGATCTTCTTACTATTTTTTATCTCCCCTCCATACTTTAAAAATAACAATAGTATGGCCTTATGTATCTAGGTTTTGTTCTATTGTAAATCTCTGCTAGGAGAGCCCAAGGTTTCTACTGATTATGACAAATGAGGGAAACAATTGAGCCTATGTCCCTTTGAGTCTGGCTTACTTCACTTAAAATGATTTTTTCTAAGTCTTTCCATTTCCTTACAAATGGGGGATGTCATTCTTTCTGACAGCAGCATAGAATTCCATTGTGTATAAATACCACATCTTGTTGATCCACTCATCAACTGAGGGGCATCTGGGTTGGTTCCATAATTTTGCTATGGTAAATAGTGCTGCAATGAACATCGTTGTGCATGTGATTTAGTATGTCCTTGTTTCTGGCCTAGTGGGTAAATGCCACATAGTGGAATTGCTGGGCCACAAGGAAGCTCTATGATTAGTCTTTTGAGGAACTGCCATACTGCTTTCCATAGTGGTTGGACAAGTCTGCACTCCCATCAACAGTGTAGTAGTGATCTCTCCTGGCCACATCTCCTCCAGCATCTGTTGTTAGATTTCTTGATCCTGGCCATTCTAACTGGAGTGAGGTGGAATCTTACAGTTGTTTTGATTTGCATTTCTTTTATGACCAGAGATGTTGAGCATTTCTTCATGTGTCTATAGGCCATTCTTTTTTCTTCTTCAGAGAAGACTCTCTTTAAATTTGGCCCATCTTTTAATGGGATGGTTATTTCTTTGGAGATTAGTTTTGGAGTGATTCGATTTTTTGAGCTGTTGATATATTTTAGATATGAGGCCTTTGTCTGTTGTATGGTTAGTGAAGATCTTCTCCCACTCTGTAGGCATTGCAGTTAATTTACTAGCTATGTCCTTTGTCATACAGAAGCGCTGCTGTTTAATGCAGTCCCACTTATCCAGACTTTCTCTGATTTGTTGTGTTGCTTGGTCCTTATTAAGAAAGTTTTGACCTGTGTGCCAAAGAGACTTAGTGTATCTCCTATTCCTTCTTGTAGAGTTTTCAGTGTATCTGCTTCCAGGTCTTTGATCTATTTGGAGTTAATCCTGGCGCAGGGTGACAAAGAAGGATCCAACTTTATTTGTCTGCAGAATCTTAACCAGGTCTGCCAGCACCACTTGTTGAAGAGGCTGTCTTTCTTCCATTCTATTTTTTTTTGCTCCCTTATTAAAGATGAGGTGGCCATAGATCTGTAGGTTCACATCTAGGTCCTCAATTCTATTCCATTGGTCTTCAGGTCTGTTCTTGTGCCAGTACCAAGCTGTAAGCCATGTAGAATGACACGAAATGAAAGGACCTCCAGGCTATAGAAACAAAAGCCATATAATGTCCTTAATGTACTATGTTATCTCTCATCTCTTTGGCTGTTCCCTGGTTATCTCATATTGTTACAGTATTTCACCTGGTTATCTGATATATTATATATATGCATATTTGGTTATTTGACGTCGGATAGGGAAGGGAGGAAAACAAGATGGGGGTGGGGGGTGGGGGAGGGAAATGGGGACCAAGACATGAGAAAGGGTGTCAATGTATGTGATGTAATGTACCTTCTATCTGGTGAATACAATGTAACTCTTCTATTAATTACAATAAAAATATATGAAAAATAACTATAGTAGGCTTTCATTATTCTAATTTCATACATATCAATCGCTTCAACTATATTCACTCCTTATTTCACTCTTTTCTTTTATTCCCATCTCTTACTTCATCATTTCTGAGTGAGTGTTGATTACTGGTAAAAGATAGGAGGGCCTAGATTTCATTCTTCTACATGTGGATGTCTAATTTACCACCACTCTTTTTTGAAATGGCTGTTCTTCCTCAAACAAGTATTCTTTGTTCTTTCCATGGAAGTCAGTTGCTTGTGCATTCCTGCACTTTCAAGTAGCCAGTAATGTATCATATGTGTTCATTGTCTCAAAACTGGAATAGTTTGACAGTAGGAAGGCCCTTTCACATTGAGCATTAGGGATTCTGGAAGCTTTCACAGGCTGCAAGCACAATTGGGAAATTGTCAGGAACTGTGTACATCACTGCACTCTTCCCAAAGGGAAGCTTGGTTCAGGTAGTATTTTCTCCTTCCCAATCTTCTATTACACAGCAACAGTTTGAGACCAAATCTATGTCATTCCCTTACTACCCTGTGAAACTCAACTTCTCTGTAATGTTGGAGTGGTTTGTCCTGCATGCATTCTTCATACACTGACAGGTATATGCTGTATGAGTTTTGCTGAATCAGCCCTAAGAAAGTGACATTAGCCTTCATAGGTGAACTCTACATAGAAGTTATCTTAATATCAATGCAAGCATCCTGCACTATACCTTTTTGTACATACTAAAAGGACTCCATCCCTGAGTAGTTTTAAGAGACTGGTAAGTTCCCTAGCCATACCTCATCTGTCTAGTTGGCTGGAATAGTCCTTTCATTTTCTGTAGCTCTGCTATACTAACATGCAGAGTGGCCCCATCCTGAATGGCCATGAAAATCGAAAGACATCTTCTTTTGAGAATGCGTGTATATTGCCTTCTAGGGTAGTCACACAGCTGGCACCTCATCATTACTGCTGAACACACTACATTACCCTAGGCCACAAGGTTGTTTTTAGATCCACTTCTCCTACAGAGACAGACTGGCTTTTTGACTGTACTGCTGCATAAGCATATTAAAAGCCAATAACAAGAGTAGAAGAAAATACACATGGTCTACATTGAATCACCAAACAGTAACTAAAACAACAAAGACTAACAAATCAACACTGTAAGACATATCTTCGCAAGAAAATCTTCTGCTATAAATGCCATTCTACAAAATTCATAGAGCTGACTGATCTGTCAAATAAGTAAATATTAATGCAAGACACAGAGGCATGAAAAGCAACACAATCTGGAGCCTCCAGAGGAGCACTGTCTCCAGCCATAGGCCACAAAAGAAAATAGGTAGAACACCTAAAAAAGAATTCAAAAGAACAATGCTAGGAAGTTTCTTGAGACAGAAGAGACTGATAATTTAATGCAATTAGGAAAATAACTCAATGGTATTAATGAGAAACTAATTAAAGCGATTATAATCAATAAGATCACCAGAAACCTAAAGAAATCAGTAAGCCAGGTTTAAAACATGTTGAGAGCCATAACAAGAGATTAAAGCAAGAGCTTTTTCCAAATCTATTGAACTGATTGTGTCATTTTCTTTTCACGTGCTGTATTATGTTTACAAAGCTGCATATGCTGATCAGAAAATATGGTACATATACAAACAAATTGTGTGTATATGTATATATGTAAAATGCAGTAACATATATAATGGAATATTCTTTTGCCATAGAGAAAAATTAAATTATGTCATTTGGAGGACAATGGTTGGAACTAGAGATCACCCAGTTGAATGAGATAAGGTGAACACAAGTATCATAGCACTTGTCTTTTATATTTACAGTCTAGAAAAAACACTGCAACAACAACAATAATAAATACATCAAGGGAAAAAGATACAGCTGAATTCAGAGATACCCCATTGTTTTGAAAAAAGATTAGAAACCCTACCTTTGATAAAGTACTAGTATATTATTTATACAAGGAATCACAACCAATAAAAGCAGATAATCTTATTCAATGATGGCCAGGAAAACTACCAGCACAATCATGTTTACTGCAGTAGTATTCACCCTGGCCAAGGTATAGTATCAGCCTGGATGTCTCTCAGTGTATGAATGATCAAGAAAATGCAGTATATCTACCACAAAGGAATCCTACTCATTCATTAGAAAGAATAATACTGTATCATTTGTAAAGAAATGGCAAGGCCTGGAAAAAAATTATGTCAACAGAAATAAGACAGGCCCAGAGGGATAAAGAACGCATGTTTTCCCCTATATGTGGAAGCTAAATTTAGCTTATAGACCTATAAGAAAATACATTGTGTCATATGTATGACTGAAAGACGGTGGATTCAAAGAAGAACTTAAATGGTATAATTCATTAGGAAGGCAAAGTAAAAGTTTAGCAAAATAAAACACCAGGAAGTGGGTACTTGAAAGGGGTGTGCTGGGGTCAAGAGGAAAGAGGTGAACAAATGAAGACAAGAGGAAGGGAGGATGCAACCAAGCATCCAATGTATATCCTACAAAATTAAGAAAAGTGAAGTAATATGTGAGCAAATGAAGGATAGGTGAGAATGTTGAAAGAAATGTATTCATAAGCTCTTTATTAAATGACAACTCCTATGTACAACTACTTAAAGATAATAATAAAAACATTGCAAAAGGGTAAAAGAAAAAATGGGCTAGGAACATAATTAAACATTTCTTAATATAATATACATTAATGGTCAAGAGATGTTAAAATTTATCAGTATCTTTATTTAACAACTAAAAGCAAATTAAAACCACAATAAAATATTACATCAATTGGTTTTGGAATCAACAAAATGATCAAAGATAAATGCCAGTAAGGAAGTAGATAAAGGGAAAACCTATATATTGTTGGTAATACATTAGTATACTTATTTTGTAAAACATGGAGATTGCTCTTAAATTCCTACAAAAATAGAACTACCATATATAATACAGCTATGCAAACATGTAATGGAACTAAAATCAGTGTGCAGGGAGAGATTTATACTATCACATTCCTTGCTACATTTTTCACAATAGCAAAAATAAGAAACCGAGTAAGTGAGCATGAATGGACATGTAGATTTTTCAAATATGACATATATATATATACACAAAATTAAATACCAATCAGTATTTAGAAAGAAGGAAATTCCATTATTTATAACGATAAAACGGATGCTGAAAGACCTTATATGAAGTGAAATAAGCCAGGCATCAAGATATGAATACTACATTATCTCACTTATATGTAGATACTATAAAGGTCAAAATCATAGAGTACTACAGTGGCTATCAGAGGCAGGAGTGGGGGTGATAGAAAATAAAAGGAGACTTTGGTCGAGGGAACTATGTTAAACAGGAAGCATAAGTCTGGGATGTTTAATTGCAGCAAGATGACTGTAGTTACTCATGTATTGAGTAAGGCATGGTGCCATGCACTGTAATATCAGAACTCAGGAGGCAGAGGTGGGGAGATGGTAATTTCAAGGACTTTCTGAGCTATAAACCCCACAAGACTCATCTCAAAAACAAAATACACAACGTTAATAAATTCTTTAATAAAAATACATTTTAACCTAGATACATAAGGCCATATAGGATGACACTAAGTGAAAGGACCTCCAGGATATAGAAACAAAAGCGATTGTTGTCCTTAATGTACTATGTCATATCTCATCTCTTTTGCTGTCCCTTGGTTATCTCATATTGTTACAGTATTTCACCTTGTTATCTGATATATTATATATATGCATATTTGGTTATTTGCAATAGGATAGGGAATAGGGATAAACAAGATGAGGGGCGGAGGTGGGGGGAGGGAAATGGGGACCAAGACATGAGAAAGGGTATCAATGTATGTGAAATAATGCACCTTCTATCTGGTGAATTCAATGTAACACTTCTATTAATTACAATAAAATATATGGGGAAAAACCAAAATGCATTTTAAGTTAGCAATAGTTTAAACAGAGAATGTTAAATGTTCTCATTGCAAAGTAATGACAATACTAAGGTGATATTATAATGTATATGTGTGTGGGTGCTGGGATATCAAATTGTACCTTGTAAATATGTGCAGTTGTTCATGCTACCCTATAGATGAGACTTAGGAATATGCTAAGTAAAAGATATCATATCTAAAATGTTACTTATTTTGTATTTGCATTCCTATAGAATATCCATAAGTGGCAAATATTTAGAGAAAATATAAATTAGTGTTTATCTAGGACTGGTCTAAGAATTAAAGATTACTGTAAATGAGCACAGGAGATATTTAAAGGGGTAGGCTTGTCCTAAAAGTAAGTTACAGGCTTGTCTCTGGAAGGACTGAATAATTGGTGTGTGTGTGTGTGTGTGTGTGTGTGTGTGTGTGCGTGGCGCATCATGGAGCTTGAACTCAGTCTGGGTGCTGTCCCAACTCTTCAGCTCAAGGCTTCTGCCCTACCTCTGAGCCTGGGCATTGTCCAGTTTTCTAGAGGTTAATTAGATGAGTCTCAGGTCCTTTTGTACCTGGGCTGGCTTTGAACCTTGATCCTCAGATCTAAGCCTCCTGAGTAGCTAGAATTACAGGCTTGTGCCACCGCACCCAGCTAGGACTGAATAATTTGTATTTCTAATATCAGTTTCAAGTGATAGGGATAGTGCTACTCTCAGTCACAGGATTTTGTAAACTGACTAAAATCATTGAATTTTATACGTAGAGTACATACATTTATGAAACAAAAATTATACCCCAATAAAACTATTAAAAAACACATTGTTTACGATTTTCTAATTCTCTTTCCTCCAGCCCTGTCCAGACATGGGATGTATATATTCCTAAGATATGTGCCATTATATTAGATTCTGCAAAATTTCTCATTAAAGAAGTAAAATGATTACTGAATATGTTTCCTGTAATTTCAAAATATGATTTTGACTCCTGAAATAAAAAAATCACAAAACTTCAGCAATTAATATTTTATAAAACTTAACATGACATAATTATTTGCACACATATTTGCACAACTCCTTCCTCAGTGATAAGAAGACCTTGAACAAGACAGATGTGACCCTTTCCTTCACAAAGCTGAATGTACAAAATCATGTTTATGTGTTTACTTTTCATGAACTACTAAAATGGCCATCATTGTGTTTTCATGTCCCATGTTAATTCTTTCTTTAAAATAAATGAAATAGATAATTGCCTTTCAATTTAATCTTCTGACCTATGAATTTTTAGTGTATTATTTAAATCTGCAGTCATTATTTAATTCTACCAGCAGGTGGAACCCTTTAGATTTATTTTATCTTTAGTACAGCAATTGTTATTCATGTTCATTTTTAATGATTTTTCTTTTATTTATATGAAAAGAAATTTAAAATGGTACATAAGAACGGTTGTTTTTTATTCCTATAAAATCCCTACAATAACGAAATTCACATTAACATATTTAATTAAATTACAAGCCCATAGACACTTTGTTAGAGCACACCGATCATAGAATGATTCTTAACATATTTTTGTGCTACCTCAGGTGAGAACAACATATATGGACTAAAATAATTTCTATACTCCAAACTAAGGGTTTTCAAACTTTTCCTGCAGAGCCCAGAAGCCTTAAGGTCTCTCTCAAATTTATTCACAGCTGCAGCAGTGCATAAACAATGGTAGATATTATTTAAGCAGCAGGTTAAGTCTGTGTTCCACCAGTATTTCATTTTAAAAAAGCAATTGGCAGGCAGATTTAGTTTGGGGGTTATATTATTAATCCAAACTCTAGGCTGGTAATATCTAGGTTTCAGTGGACATCAGAATCACTAGGACTTATTATAAATTAGATTACCAGGTCTGCTCTCCAGAGTTTCAAATTAGGCTTGTTTCCGGAAGGACTGAATAATCTGTATTTCTAATAATCTTTCAAGTGATAGTGATGGTGCTGGTCTCAGTATCATACTTTACTCAGAAACCATTATTTCACAATATATCATCATTTCAGCTGTTTTGTATTAGTATTATACTAAAGCAAATAAAATAGATGTAAAATATGAACCTTTAATATTTCCTAAAGAGGTCATTTGCAAAACAGAAAGATCAGATTGTTGCAAAGAAAGGGTTTTTATAATGAGACTTCTGTGGTTCAATTACCACTGTCTCACGATTATGTTGCATTTTGCATTATGCTACAGAAAATACATCTTACAGAGGGTCATAGGCTGGAAATGGGTTGACATTAGTGTAACAAAGTGAGAAAAGTAATCATCCATCACTCAGAAGTAAGCACTGCTTTCATATGTGCACAGTCAGTCTCTATGTTTTAATACGTGTTTTTTGACATACCCAAGATTATATTGGGTCATTTAACTTTGAAATATGCTTTTTTAAAGACAATGATCAGAATTGCAATCCTTGGGATTAAACATTATTTATAAACATCATTATAATAGATACAAAACTTCCATTACATGACAGTAAAACTATACATACCCAGCTATTCTTATTCTATCCATAATTTTTGGATCTTTATATCCCTATTCATTGAACGACTATGTCTAGTAAAAGACTATCATTGTGCATAGGTTTGTCACCATTTTAAATTTCTTTCAAAAAGTAATTAACAACTGGACAGTGGTGGCTCACACTTGTAAATCTAACTACTTAGGAGGCTGAGATATAGAGGATCAACGTTTGAAGCCAGCCAGGGCAAAACAATCTCTGGGATTTAATTTCCAGTACAAACCATAAAAAGCCAAGCTGGAAGCATGGCTGAAGTAGAAGAGTGTCAATCAAGCAAGCTGAGCAAGTCCCTGAGCACAAAGCCTGGTATGGGCAAATCAGAAGCAGCAGCAACAAGAAGTCACTTAATAAATGTGACGTTATTAATATTCTTAAGACTCATGACAGGTATAGGAATTTGAAGGAGATATTTTTCACCCTTGCTCTGTCAGAGGAACAGATTTAGTATGCCCTATCTAGCTCTGGATATTCCCTGGACAAGTTTTCCTGGTTAAGGAAATCACATTTCTTAACTTGGTTACAGAGCAGAAAGCAAGTGTCATTGGCATAATTTTCCCTGGCTTTAGGAAACAACAACAACAACAAAACCTTCCTTCCCTCCCTTTGTTTTCCAGACCATCTGAGACCATTCAGGCTGCTGTAGCCAAATGTTATAAATCTGGCAAATTATGGACAACAAAACTCCCTCACAGTTCTAGAGGATGGGAATCTGAGCTCAAGACACTGGCAGATTGAGAGTACAGGAGGGTCTGGTTCTCTGTTTGTAGATTATGTTTGTGTTTTCTCTGTGTCTTCACATGGTAGGAGGAACAAGACAGACCTCTGGGAGCTTCTTTTATAAAAAGCTTCAATTCCATTCCTAAGATATTCATGACCTAATTGCCTCTGAAAATTCCCATCTCTTAACACAATCATATGGAAGATAGTTTCAATATATAAATTTTGGGAGGACACAAAACTCCAGGCCATAACACTCTATCACTTGCTCTCACTCTCTACAATCTCTAGACACACACACACACACACACACACAGTGATACAATTACAAAACACTTGGCTTCAGAAGGACCACACACTGAATTCTCTTAGGTGTTGTGGCACTTGGCAGAAACATTGGTTATGTACTTCTCCAAAAGCGTAAAGGAAAAGCCTTATCTGGAAGGCAAAACTACATCATAGTGTGACACTCTAGAAACTGCTGCCTTTGCACATAGCATAGATGAGGCAAGCTATAGTCACTGGATTGAGACAAAACAGCACAGAATAAAGGATGGTTTGTTGCTATAAGAAACCTCAGGTTTACTGTGGCTATTGTAGTACTTGCCCCAGGAAATTTTCCCCGAAGACTATGTGAAGAGAGAAGAAGCTTTATAAGCTGCTCTGTCTGGCTTTGAAAATAGTTTTTGATAACTAATTCTTCCACAACTATACTTGGTTCAGGCAGGAGTCTATTTATGGGCAAGGCTTGGCTCTGTACTCATAGAGCTTTTATCCCAGAAACCTATTCAAGATGATTGCAACAGCTTGAAAAAGAACTAGAAATGCCTATGTCTTCATTAAAATTTATTATAGAGTAAAGATGGAAAAGAAGCAATAATGCCTATACTAAAATCGAAATCCAAGTCTATAATCATAAATTTCAGGTCCATTTTCTGCTTTGAAATTCCCTAAAATTGTTTTCAGTCAGAAGTCTGAGGGGGGAAAGACTGTTATTACTGCAAAAGAAATACAGTTCTGGTCCAAGAAAATGTGTCATAATGTGGCCCATTCCATATATTTGACCTTAAGTTTTAGCAAGAAGTCAAAACTTCAATCAAGTCAGTCTTGTCATTAAATCATCTGCCATTTCAGCCTCACAGTATCAGCCCCAATTTCTCGACTCTGTTATCTATCATATTTGGAGTCAATTTCACTTAACACCTCCTATCCTTATGAATTCTCTCCTTTAAGAACTAATCTAGGCTTTAAATGCTAACAAGACTTCAATCTTTCTCAGAATTCTTGTTATCAGAAATAAGCACAATTCTAGAGACAGAGATAGGAATGCAACCTGGATATGAAATGTTCATATGAAATTGCAAACTTCTTTCCCAACATCGTATGGGAACTCTAGGATAATTTTAATAAACATAAGGTGAAGCAAAAACATGAAATACTAAACTAGACCCTCCTGAGGGATGCACGATATAGGAGTTACACCAGAAAAGTAAATATCTGAGAGGGGTACTAGAGCATGTTTTTGTTTCTTTTTCTCAAGAAAAGTAAGAACTCTAGCAATCTAAGTACACTTCAAACATCAAAGGAGAAAAAAAATGTGTGTGATAACCCCAAGGCTGATGCATGCCAACCTATTAAGTTTTCCCTCCAACACTACCCACATATTGCCATCTCAGAAGCATGGAGAACTTTGGACTCAACAATAAGAGAATAGAGGAATAACTCCGGAGAGGTAGCATCATCACCACATAGCATAATGAGGACTATGTAAAATTTAAGTTGAAAAGTGAAAGCTATATTTATGTAAAGCAGATAGTGTGAACTGAGACTTAAAACCGAATCCCTGTCAGTTTTTGAACCCTACTACCAGGTAAAACTGTTCTCTACCACTTCTACCCTTCATTAAAAGTATATTAAACAACAGATGGATAAAATTGAGGTAAAAACCAGGTACTAGTCGCTCACAACTGTAATCCTAAATAATCAGAAGGCTGAGATCTGAGGATTGTGATTTGAAGCCAGCTTGGTAGGAAACTCCTTGAGACTCATCTCCAATTAATTACTCAGAGGGAAAAAAAGCTGGAAGTGGCATTGAGGCTCAAGTAGTAGAGCATTAGTTTTGAGCACAAAGAGGTACAACACCTACACCTTGAGTTCAAGCCCCAAGACTACAAAAAATGAGCTAAAAACATGCCTACACAGTGTTAAGTGTTTTCAAATAGCTAGTCACTGGTGTAAATAGCCATGCATCATGTTTAATTGAGTTGATAGTTCGAGCCAAAAGTTGATCTACAAACTCTTAGTGGTCATCTTTTCCAGCCAGACCAAAATTTATAGAAAATAAGAGCAACAGACCCAAGTTTCTGTATTTATATTTCTTGCTTCAACTTCTGGATGAAAAACATAGAACTGTTCAGAGTTATTTTAACATTAAACACATTCATCTTTGGAACTGAAAAACGTTAATGCTTTCCTATGCCCATATGCTGAATAAAACTAAAAGTAAACAGAGCTAGTATATTTTAGGAATTGCTACTATAGTCATCAAGGCAATTAAAAACTAATTTAAAGTGGTTATTATAGGAGTATTTGTTGTTATTTATGCCTGAAAAAGAGACATGTCTGTAGTGCTATATTATAGTATGTACATTAACATCATTTTTTTAGAAAACTGATCTATATCAAAAATGGACTGGTTCTCAAGGCCAAAATACTTCACATTCAACATCTTAAGGATAAAGACTTTTCTGACTATAACAAGTTTAATATTTTAGATAGAATTACACTGAAATTTATGTAAGAAAAATAGAATAAGAATAATCCTGTTTGTTTCTTTCACTCATTCCTATGAGTATTCATTTACTTGAAAACTTCCCTTTAAAAATTAATAGTACAAGGGCCAGGAGTTTGGCCTAGTGGTAGAGTGCCTGCCTAGCATGCACAAAGATCCGGGTTCGATTCCTCAGTACCACATATATAGAAAAAGCCAGAAGTGGTGCAGTGGCTTAGGGTAGAATACTAGCCTTGAGGAAAGCCCAAGGACAGTGCTCAGGCCTTTGGCTCAAGCCCAGGACTGGCAAAAAAAAATTAATAGTACAGCTTGTCTTTTTACACCTAATTTGCTGTTTGTGGCATACTGGCCATCACACAAACAAAGTTATTGTGTAGCAGTTTTATCCCTATAATGCTTTATAATGTTCTAAAATATTTTACACTGTAAGAATTTGCTGGAAATCCCACTAGTTCACATATATCTATAGTTGTGTAATTATTCTTTTATGGAAGTTTTGTCTCATGAAGTGCAAGATAAGGACATGTAGGGTTGTGTTCCTCATATTTCTAAGTGTTATAGGTTGGAGCCATGCCACATTCCTAAGAAATTTTTATTATATATATTGAAAAGTTTTATATGCAATCCTTTCTTTTTCTTGGATACATACTGACTACAGAGTATCATACATCATGTTTTCTTCTTTACAAAAAACCAGGCCAAAATTGTTAAATAGCAAATTACAACAATGACTGCCATGATTACAGATGCCTCAAATATATTGACATTGATCATTCTTTCTGTACATCATGAAAAATGATGAACATAAAAAGTCTCTATATATGTTTCTCAAAAGCCATATGAGTGATTGTTGTCCTTAATGTACTATGTTATCTTTCATCTCTTTTACTGTCCTTTGGTTATCTCATATTGTTATAATATTTCACCTTGTTATCTGATACATTGTATATATGCTTGATGGGCTATTTGAAATTGGATAGGGAAGGGGGGAAAACAACATGAGCAGAGGGTTGGGGGGAGGAAAATGGGGACCATGACATGAGAAAGGATATCAATGTATGTGAAGTAATGAACCTTCTATCTGGTGAATATAACGTAGCCCTTCTATTAATTACAATAAAATATTTGAAAAAAACTTTGTATAATTTAAACACCTGTAGTCAAAGACATCATAATAGTTACCAATCTCATAAAACCAAAATTCTTTCTTGGATGGCATTTTAATTTTGAATCCAGGGTTTGGCACATATTACACATGCACATGTGATTTCCTGAGCCTCAAGGCTCTTCTGCATTTGACACATCTTTCATGAATGTTTTAAATATTATGGAAAAGCAATAAGGACATCTCAGCTACTGATAGATTTGCTCTTCCAATTAGTGTTTGAGATCCCTTCTCTTGTTATCTTAATCCCAGATTCCAAAGTTTACTACAGAGCTATAGTAACACAAACAGCTTGTTACTGGCACAAAAACAGACCTGAAGACAAATGAAACAAAATATAAAATCCAGAAATAGACCCATCTACTTAGAGCTAAGGTTTGACAACAGGAAAAAAGGATATGAAGGATGAATTACAATTACAGTATGATCCTCTACAAATATTATTCCATATTATGTCCTAGAAAACTTTGGGCTAATCATAATGAAAATTTCAATTTCAAAAGAAAGGCAGGGAATCAAAGAGAAGCTTTCTATGATTGGAAAAGGTGATGGATGAAATCAATACTTTAATGTGTTTGCTCAGCACTCTTTTCAAGTATTATCCCTTTAACTCATCTAACTGTAAGTGTGCTGGCAGGGGTGGGGGGCAGGAAAGGAGGAAAGAGATACTATCTACTACCCACAACTGATTTGTTTCTGTGTGAATGTCTGGTCCCCTTTGGGCCAAATGAGTTCTTGTCCTAAAAATTTTGTATCCGCAACAGTTTCCATCTACTTGTTTAGACACACTATAACAAGTAAGTGCAAGGCTATTTGTGGATATCATTTCTAAGGATGGAAGGATGGATGGATGGATGGATGGATGGATGGATGGAGAAAAGGAAATAACTCTACTTTTCTGGTAGTAGAGAGGTATACTTAATTCTTTTTCTTGGTTAATTACTTTTTGCTTTTCTTCCTTTTCCTCTAAGTTCTATGAAAATGGAAAGTGGCAACATAGTTTATTTGTCTCTGTTCTGAGACCATATTGTTCCATAAAGATAAATTCCAAGGTAATGCAAAAACAACACCAGCAAACATAACAACAAATGAACAAAGCCAACTGTCAGTGGCTCAGGCCTGTAATCCTAGCTACTGTGGAGACTGAGATATGAGGAACATGGTTCTAAGCCAGCTTGGGCAGAAAGGTCCATGACACTGTCATACTCATTAAAGTAACAAAGGGGGAGGGGGAAGCAGGAAGTTATACTGGATATATTTGTATTTGGTTATTTGAAATTGGATAGGGAAGGGGGGAAAACAAGATGAGGGGTGGGGGTGGGGGGGAGGGAAATGGGGACCAAGACATGAGAAAGGGTATCAATGTACATGAATTAATGTACCTTCTCTCTGGCAAATATAATGTAACCCTTCTATTAATTACAATAAAAAATATATGAAAAAATAGTAGCAAGCTAGCCTTCAGCACAAAAGCTCAGGGACAATGTCTAAGCTTTGAGTTCAAACAGCCCCTCAAAAAATACAAACAAAAGCAAACCCCTTCCTGACTTTATATCTAGAAACAGAAAATTAGTTCCTTATTCACCAAGTTAAATATTTATCAGTAGTTTGGGCTCACACTCAAGTTTCAGAAGTTATATTATTTTTTTCTAGTTACTCTGGGTAAAGAATTTTATAGCTATTAATCAGGCTAATTCATTTATATTAGAATTCTGTATTCCCTAAAATTAGATTATTTCTCATTTTTTAGCACACAGTCCACATCTGTCCCTCATATGAAGACTCATTTGGCTATTCATTTTTTTTGCCAGTCCGAGGCTTAAATTCAGGGCCTGGGAACTGTGCTTGAGCTTTCTTAAGGCTAGCACTCTACCACTTGAGCCACAGCACCACTTCTTTTTCTGTGTATGTGGTACCAAGGAAACAAGCCCAGGGCTTTGTTAATACTAGGCAAGCACTCTGCCACTAGGCCCCTCTCCTTGGCTTATGAGTCCCTTTTAAGAATTGTCTTAGTTGCTCTTTCAGAGCATTCACTAACAATATGCTTATCACTGTCATTAAGTTGGTTATGGTGTCCAGCATGCTAATGTAACTGTGGAAGGGACAGCTGAAGGGACCTGGGTCTTCCATATATTATGCCTTCTGCCAATTTCCACAAATCCCTCTATCCACACATAAGTAAATAATCATATAGTAACCCTCCCCACAACTGACTATTGACCAATGACTGCATGAAAAAAGCTCAGCCCAAATGAATTTTAAATAATTAGCTAAATCAAGCAGATTTGTTCTCAGAAAATTTAAATTAAACTTTAGGAGAGAGGAACAAACAAGATGACAGATCAAGACACACTCATAGAGTAAGTATATAATGATATATTAATGATAGAACAATAGTACAGGAGCCCAGTACTGTAATATCATGTATCTAGTACAAAACCGTAGCAGCTAATGTCTTAGGATGTAGCTTTATCTTGAAGCTCCATGAGGCTTCTTCTCATTACTTATCATTTCATGGACTCTAATAGAAATCACCAATGAGTCCAAATGAAAATAAACTAATAAGCCATTTATTACATGCATATTTGTGTCTTGTTGCATGCTTTATGCTTGTGTTTCTACTTAGGAAGACTTTCAGCTCTTTGTTGTCTTTGAGGGATATAGTATGTCTTCCTCCACCAAAACAAAGTGGCAGTCTTCCAAGGCATTGATATCTCTAAGAAGTACATTGGCATCCATTCCCAAAGTGGCAGTCTTCCAACACATTGACATCTCTAAGAAGTACATTGGCATCCATTCCAATATTGTTTCTAAAATAAATCTTTAAAAAATGTATTTATACATATATGTGTACATGCACATATGTGTACACATACATATGTATATACATACAGAGATACACATATATGTACATATACATATACATTTTGTGCCCATACTGGGGTTTGAACTGAGACTTGAACTCAGGGCCTCATGCTTTGCTCAAGGCTGGTGCTCTACCACTTAAATTATAACTCCATTTCTACCTTTTTTGCCACGTGTGGTTGGCTCCAAATTGTATTTTCTATGTGCTATCTTTAAAAATAAACCACTGATTCTTTTTTCCTTTTAGCTGTGACATGTCCTTCAAGAGGTCTTCTAAGACAGCAGCTAAAACAGCATAGCTCATCTATTAATTCTTCCTACATTGATTTACCTTCACTAAAGTTAGAAATTCAGCTGGCAACTTCCTTATACTATTGCTATGTATTCACAGAACGAAATGTCTACTGGCAAAATCTTTTCATCAGCACACATAAAACTCGCACCTGAAGGTAACATTTTTGGGGAAAAAAATCCTGAAATAAATCTACGGAGCATCTCAGTGAAAAATGAGTGCGAGCCAGAAAATATTGTGTTATCATTTGCACATCCTTCCCTCTACTTTAGGAAACTGAAGCAGGTGGAATGGGAATTACCTCTCAGCTTCATTGCACACCACATTCTGGCAGCACACTAGTCACTCATTATACTCTAAGTGTACAGTGTAACTCTACAAAGCTTAAGTTTTTCTTCAGTCTGTGATATTTTGACATTTTCAGCTATTAATCTTTAATAGGAAAGATAAATCAAAGGCAGGTTACCTTGGAAGTATTTTATTTAGCAATATTCTTAAATTATATCTCATAACTTTGATCCTTCCTTTGGAACATGTACTTAAAGCTGCAACTCTTACAGAATTTTGAAGTTTCTGTTTTAAGTTAAAAAATGAATATATGTCACCCCCCCAAAAAAATAAATGGTATTTTTAATGTCTTCAGGATTAAATTATTTGCTAATATTTTAATTAAAAATGTATTGAAAAGACTCCTCCTAATTCCAGAGTGTAGTCTGTGTGTCCTTTCCTATTAAATTCCATGTATTAGTCATCTGTCCTTTGGAAACCATGTTAAAGCTTACATTTTATGAATGGATTGGGAGAAAATATCATTTTCAACCAATTTCTCCTAAACTATGATTTATGCTCTTGTACCTTTCATTTCCAAAGAAATATATTGTGTCTTTCCAAAGAATACTATTGCTATAAATCTCAAATTTTGCCTCTTATTGAAAATATTACATATTTTCTTTGTACTCTAAATAAAAATTAAGGTTTTACTGATCATAAAGTCTAAAATACAATTATTTCATTTATGCAGCAATGATAGATATTTCCCTTGTAATAGGGCAATTATATGTATGATCTAAAACATATTCATAACATCCTTCAATTGTGCTTTGCAGTTGTTTTTTTTAAACAAATTAAAAGTTCATGATAACTCTGCATTGAAAAAGTCTAACGATTTTTACAATGAAGTTACAATATATGTCTCTTTGCCAAATTTTTTAATATTAGAATGCTTCATTATTCTATTTCTGATATAGTGATTGTGTATGTGTATGTGTATGTATGTGAAGGGGGAAGGGGGAGAAAGCTGGTACTTTGACTTAAATTCAAGGCCTAGGGCTCTCACTAGGGTTTTTTTTTTTTCCTGCTGATAGCTGTCACTCTACAACTTGTGTTGCCTCCATTTCTGGTTTTTTGCTGTTCCACTGGAGATCAGGATATTACCTAGGCTGTCTTCATACCTGGGTTCTCAAATCTTAGTCTCCTAAGTAGGTAAGACTATAGGTATAAGCCACTGGCACCTGGCTGTGTTACAGTGATCTTCATAAACTCCTCCCATACATTGTGCAGGAGTTTTTAATCCTAGATGGTCAAACCAGAGAAGTCATTGTGTATGAGTAGGTGGAGATTTTGTTTATCTACAATCAACCGAAAGGTCATCCTAAACTTAATATGGCTGCTGGGATTCTCCATTCTTTTCTGGCTGGGGGTCAATAGGATGTAGCTGTAAGTCAGGAGTAATACTGTCAACATCAAGTGTCCATAATATTATTTTCTAAAACAGATATTTCCTAATACCCTGAGATACAATAATGTTGAAATCTGGATAGTTAATAATCCTACAATAACATCTAAGTATTCAAGTAAAAGGAAGAGTCATGCATCTCTGACTTTTAAAGCTAGAAAAGGAGAATGAAAGGTGTAACTCAGTGGTAGAATACTTACGTAGAACATAGGAGGTGGGGGACATCACATAAACTAGAAATGATAAGCTCATTGAGGAAGTCACATACAAAGCAGAGACAGTATAAATGATATCCCTCTGGCATTCTTGCCCAAAGTAAAAGTTCTTCAATAAAAAGTAGGTGAAATAAAATATAGTATAGAAAAAGAAAATAAAAATTTCTTGAAAGAAATTAAAAGTGCTACTCCAGTAGTCACATTAATGATAAGAAAGCAAAACTGCCTAATTGCTGATGTAGACAAAGGTTTAAAGTCTGGAGAGAAAAATCACCCCTGAGGTTAAAATCTTATATACAGCAAAACCCTAAAAGTCTTTAATTTGTGATAGTGAGTAATGTGTCCTCATAATATTAAAAAGTCAAGGTGAAGCAGCAAGCACTGATGTAGAAGCTGTTATAAGTTTGACAGAAGATTCAGCAAAGATATCTGCTGAAGGCAGGTACATTTAACAATAGATTTTCAAGGTAAACAAAGCAGTTTTCTATGGGAAGAAGAGACCGTGTAGGACTTTCATAGCTAGTGAAGAAAAGCCAAAGCTTCATTTCAAAGCTTTAAAGAATAAGCTGTGTCTCTTGGTGTGGGCTGGTGACTTTAAGTGAAATCAATATGCATTTACTGTTCTGAGAATCCTGTGGCTTAGAGAATTATACAAATTCTACTGTGCCTATGTTCTACAGATGGGACAATAAAGTCTAGAGAATGGCCTATCTATTTATGATAAGTCACCAAAAATTAAGCCCACTTTTCAAAAAATGATGCAAAATGTTATTTCTCAATGACATAGACATTCAATTGTTCTGATGGAAATATCAATGGGTTTAAAAATGTTTTTATTGTTTTTTGTTTTTGTTTTAAGCCATGTGCTAATGGCTCATGCCTGTATTCCTAACTACTCAGGAGACTAATATTTGAGGATCATGATTCAAAGCCGCCCCAACACAAAAGTCTGTGAGACTCAGATCTCCAATTAACCACCAGAAAAACGGAAGTGGTGCTGTGGATCAATGAGGTAGAGTGATAGCTTTGAGCTGAAGAGCTCAGGCCCAGAGTTCAAGCCCCACAATCGACATAAAAAAATTCTCATAATTGTTAACAGAACATTTATTCTGCATTCCATGTATCAAGGAGTCATTTTGACTTTCAAGTCTTATTACTTCAGAATACATTTCTTAAGCTGCCCTAGATGGTGATTCCCCTGATGTATCTGGGAAAAGTAAATTAAAAATTTTTGGAATGGGTTTGCCATTGTAGATGCCATTAGGAACATTTATGATTCATGAGAAGAATATAAATATTAGTAGGGGTTTGGAATAAGTTACTTCCAACCCTCCTGAATGACTTTACAGGACTGAAGACATCAGTAAAGTGTTGAGATATGAAACAGTATGTGAACTAGCCTTAGGAGTGGAACCTCAAGACAGGACTAACTTTAACAGAGGAGAAGAGTTATTTCTTATGGACAAGCAAGGCTGTTTCTTCAGATAGAATCAATTATTGGTGAAAGGTAAAGTGAAAATTATTTAAATGACCAAGAAGTTTGAAAACATCAACTTATTTGATAAAGTAGCAGCAGAATTTACAAGGGTTGATAACTTTAGAAAAGTTAACATAGCATAGAACTTTGAAGCACAATACTACTTTGATGCAGTATTGTATGCCACACAGAAATTTTTCCATGAAAGGAAGAAGCAAGGCAGCAAAATTCATTGGAGTTTTTCATTTTTTCTTTTTTCCATATGTTTTTATTGCAATTAATAGAAGGGTTACATTATATTCCCAGATAGACGGTGCATTATTTCACATACATTGATACCCTTTCTCATGTCTTGGTCCCCATTTCTCTCCACCAACCCCACCCCTCATTGTTTTCCCCCCTTCCCTATCCGATTTCAAATAACCAAATACACATATATCCAGATAACAAGGTGAAATACTGTAACAATATGAGAAAACCAAGGGAAAGCAAAAGAGATGAGAGATAACACAGTACATTAAGGACAACAATCACTCATTATATGGCTTTTGTTTCTATATCCTAGAGGTCCTTTCATTTAGCGTCATACTATATGGCCTTATGTATCTAGGTTTTGTTCTATTGTAAATCTCTGCTAGGAGAGCCCAAGGTTTCTACTGATTATGACAAATGAGGGAAACCATTGAGCCTATGTCCCTTTGAGTCTGGCTTACTTCACTTAAAATCATCCTTTCTAATCTTTCTACTTCCTTACAAATGGGGGATGTCATTCTTTCTGACAGCAGCATAGAATTCCATTGTGTATAAATACCACATCTTGTTGATCCACTCATCAACTGAGGGGCATCTAGGTTCGTTCCATATCTTTGCTATGGTAAATAGTGCTGCAATGAACATGGTTGTGCTAGTGATTTAGTATGTCCTTGTTTCTGGACAATTTCGTAAATGCCTAGTAGTGGAATTGCTAGGTCATAGGGGAGCTCTATGTTTAGTCTTTTGAGGAACTGCCATACTGCTTTCCATAGTGGTTGAACGAGTTTGCACTCCTACCACCAGTGTAGTAGTGATTCCTCCTGGCTACATCCCCTCCAGCATCTGTTGTTATTAGTTTTCTTGATCCTGGTCATTCTAACTGGAGTGTGGTGGAATCTTAGAGTTGTTTTGATTTGCATTCTTTAATGGCCAGAGATGTCGAGCATTTCTTCATGTGTCTATAAGCCATTCTTATTTCTTCTTCAGAGAAGGGAGTCCTACATTTTTTATCACAGTCACATAAGCCATTAATAAGAATTATCCTTATGAATACTCAGTCATCAATATTCAATCCATTAGCAAAAAAATGTATTACCCACAGATTACTCAGCTATAAGCATTTTAACCAAATAATTTTTAATAAATTAAATTTAAGATAAAGGCATGTTAGTTGTAAAGGTATTTCATGTGATATAGACTACAGTACAATGTAAAACTAACTTTATATGCATTGAGTTAGGAAATTATTTTTGTGACTTGCTTTATTGAGACCACTTTATATTAGTGGTCTTACAGTGGAATCTATGTCTCTGAACTGTTCTTGCATGCTACAGAGCTATTTGTTACACTTACTTTCAAATCCTTTCTGCCTAAAGAACTCTATTCATTCTTCAACTGAGTGTAGATGAACCTTGAGACTTGAATCAGCTAGCTGATTTTCGTAATGGACCTTGCCCAATGCCAGAACTTCTAATGAAGTCATAGAAAAATCTGCCATCTACCATTGGAAACGATGATAATAGTCCTACTTTATTAATATTTTAAACTATTAGAATGTTACCTAACATGGCAAAGGATAAATCAATCAATAGTGTTCTTAAACCTCATATCCTAGATATTGATTCCAGGTTAGGTAATGATTTATGTTTGTCCTTACAGAATGAAAAGAGATAGTGTCTGATAAATGGAAAGGTTTGTTATTTGGTTCCAGTGGATGCATAAATATTTATAAGGCCTAAAGCAATCATTAACAACAATTAATTAAACTACCACTTATATGTAAAGAAGACAGAAAATAATTTTTAAGAGTTTGATCAAACTACAATCAAAATGTCACTACATCCAAGCTTTTATCTGTTATGTGAGCCAAAATACTTTAATCAGTTTGTGCTGAATATCATGTAATGAATGCCTAAAAGTTTTCTTGGCATATTTGCCATTACAAAGCCCACTTGAGAAACAAGTTTAAGTAGAGAACAGCAAATGCACTTAGAAAGGGACCAGGAGAGACTGATTACTGGTGACATTGCGGGCCTTTTCTTCATTGTAAATTAATTTTTTTCCTGACTATATTAATCTGAGTTAGACTTCTTCAACTTGTAGAAGTGGAGTTTTGACTGATTGTGTAGTGTTTCTAGATTGTAAAACTTAGTGACAGAGAATATTCAATTTTTTTATTGAAAGTTCCATCATCAGGAGAACTAGATATGAAACCAAAACAAAGAAATGAAACAATTAGTATCACCTTTCATAACTGAATATTATAAAAACCACTGATCAGAAAAAACAAATATTCTTACTACTCAGTCTAAATCACCAATTAACCATTTTAATAGTTCATATAAAGATTTATCCAGATGTGGTGGCTCATGCCTGTAATCCTAGCTACTCAGGAGGCTGAGACCTGAGAATTGGGTCAAAGCTAGCCAGGACACTAAAAAGTCTTTAAGACTCTTATCTCCAAAAACCAGAAGTGGTCCTGTGGCTCAAGGAGTAAGACAGTAGCCTTGAGCTGAAGAGCTCAGGGACAATGCCCAGACCCAGAGTTTAAGTCCCATGACCACCAAACAATAATTTTTATAAGATTTAAATTCTATCGCATTCATTATATCAGGTTAATGCCCATTCCATACCAGTGGCTCCAGAGAATTCGGAACTCCTCTTTCTCCAAAATTACCAAGACAAAAATAAATGTGCATCAAGATCAATGGAATTGGTAATTCCAAATAGCTAAAATTTCTAATGTAGCATGCAGATTTGGCACCAGTGTAGATTCATTATACTCTCTTAATAGTTCCAAGTACTTTCATTTTTTAACTTCCTTTCTGGAAGCTTTCTGTCCTTATTCCTCCTGGTATAGAGGACAAACATACTGAGAGCCTTGAGTTATTTCGGAGACGAAGTCTTTTGGCCTTTTTGCCCAGATTAGCTTCAAATTGTGATAGAGTAATCCGAACTCAAGTAGCTAGAATTTCAGGCTTGAGCCACAGTTCCTGGCTGGATGCCTTCTTCATTGGCTCCTACTTTAGACTTTTATTCTGTACTTCCATTATTGTTAGGACTTTGGTTTACAAAACTCCCTTTATGATGTTTTGGATGTGAAATGTTTTTTCATTTTTCCAACATTGCCTGATAAATATCAGGATGTTTTATTCAGTTTTATTTTACTACAAAAGGTTTTTAATCTTCCTTCCTTGATATTATATGCTCATGTTCTTAATGACATGTTCAGAAATGTAGTTGTCTCTAAATGGCTATAAAAATATTAATGGCTATGTATTGCCTATATGGTTTGGTGAAGAAAGGTAATGTTTGCAAAGAGATTCCTGTATTCCCGTGTACTCTGCCACATGTACCATGACCCCCTCTTTCTGTTCAGAGCTCTTTGGAGAAAAATGCCAAATGGAGCTTCAGTTTCCAATAGCCATTACTCCTGGAAGAAGTTATGGGATTAACTGAGTACTTTGGTTAATTTTACTGAATTTTCTCCTGGGTAGTTGTTTTGTATGATGTATTTCAAACTGTCACTGACAGTTTTAGCTGTATTTACCTAGAAATTAAAAACATTTTGCCTTTCATACTCAATAGTATTTTGTACCCTGCTATTTTGTTGATTCTAAGAGCCTTATACATAAAACCCTCAGGATGAATATAAACGTTTCAGTTTAAAGACCTGTGTCTTTTCTTTTCTATCCACCAGATCTAGATTATTTTATTTAGGTTCTGCTGGCAGGTGTCTAAATCCTTGTGTGGAAAGTACCTAGTATGTAATACAAATCGACTGAAAGTTATATACATCCTATAAACATTTTCAAACCACAAATATAGCATATTCTTTGTATTCATGCTATTTTTTTTGACAAAATCCCTTCACTGGTGACAAATTATTATTTAAGTTCCCTAAAAAAGTGCCACTTCTTATTTTGGTAGTAATTGTTTTCCTCTGAGGTTGGAGGCAATTCTTTTTTCCTTCTTAGTCCTTTTAAGGAAGTCTTTTTAGGAATCCATCCTGGGTTTCCTGCTGGCCTTGAGCCTCATTCCCCTGCTCTTTCCCCCAATACCCCCAAAGACTGAGTAGGAGGACCAGCATTTTTTTTTTTTTTTTAAGAATTTAGCTCTGGGGAGTTCTATGTTGAGTGACAAATGGATGTAAATGACGGTTTTTTTTTTTTGAAGAATCTGAACCGCATTTAATTTTCCGTGTTGCTTTATTTGTTCCTTGCAGCTCCTGGGATATTGAATTTCGTGGGCTCTGTTTGGGTCCTCGGTACTTAAGTCGTCCAGTAATAAGATACATAATCCCTCCCCCCACACACCTTCCCCCATAGGATAATAAATCTTCATTTGTATTAAGCGTGGTGGCTTACTGCAAAACGGTTTACATGGTATATATATATATATATATATTTTTTTTTTTTTTTTTCACCCCTAAAATCTTCCAAATTCTCTCTTTGAGCCCTAGCCCTGCTTAGGTGACCTCTCTTGAGCTGGTGTGGTAACCTGTGTCCCATCATGGAGGACTCAAGACTGACCCGGAGTGGCCTTCAGGCCGCAGCCAAGCCAGATCCTCCGGCCTGCTTTCCTGCCCACCGCCCCGGGATGCAGGTTCCATCCAGCGGCCTCCTCCGTTGCAGACGGCGACAGCCCCTCCCCCTCCCCCTCCGTCTCCCCCTCCCCTCCCCCGGCTTCCCCACCCCTCCGCGCGTCTCGTCGCGCCAGACAGCGGGTAACCGCCGCCTCCGCTGGGGCATCCCGGCTCCATAGGTCCCCCCCCCCACACACCCCGCGCACTCCAGACACCTGCCTCTCACTGGCCACCACCGCTGCCCCTCACCCAGAAGCCCCCTCAGTAATTGGCCTCGAACCGCCACTCGTCATTCTCCAGCCTCTCATCCAGTCCCGCCTCCATCGCCGGGTCATTTAAGTTTATCACAAATAAATAAATAAAGGAGGAAATAGAAATGCGTAGAAAGTAAAAGCAGTCCGGAGGGGGCGGGGGCGTGGAGGAAAAAAGGTGGGAGGGAAAAAGGGGCGGAGTCGTGAACAACCTACCTTGATCGTGTCAGTGTCGACGAATCAGGGCTCAATCCAGTCCGGTCTGACGGGCTCTCTCGACCAATAGGTTTACAGTTCTCGGATCACTGAACAACGAGATGCGACTGACCTCTCCGAAGTGGGCGAAGCCTCGGCGGGAGGGAGGAGGAGTGAGAGGACTCTCGACCAGTCGTTTGTTAGTATTTCTCTAATCGACGTTTCCACGCACCAATGGCTGTGTGAAATAGCGGATTGGGCCTCTCATGGTCCAATCGGAAATGGAAGTGATGAGGGAAGGAGTAGTTGAGGGCGGGGACAGAGGAGGGAGGAGGAAGAGTGTATTTTGTTTATGGGCGGCAACCTCACGAGGGCCCTCACATTCTTACTGGCTCGCTGCAGCCGAGAGTGACAAGAGAGTAACCCAATAGTGTGGAAACCTAGAGGTTCTTAGAGTGAGGCGCCCAATGTGGGCCTTCTGCCGGAGAAGTAGGGGCGGGGGGAAGTTTAGGAGTTGAGGAAAGAAGATTAAAGAGCGCGAGGAGGTAACGCCAAAAACTCTTAATTTGTTGTGGGGCGGGCGAGCTGGCGGGAGGGGAGGTTGTGCGTGCCGTGCGGGGCCCGGCGTCCGCGTGTCTCCGGGAGTTAGGGGCGTCCGGGCGGGAAGGAGGGGAGCGGGGTGGGGCTGGGGAAGGGGAGTGAGTTTCTCCGCCGGCCGAGTCCGCCGGCGGGTGGCCGGCCCCGCCCCGCTCCGCGCGCGCTCGCGCGCGTCCCCCGCTGCAGACGCCCCTCCGCGTGCTCGCGGTGGCCTCACCCGACCCGGCGGGGAGGGTCCCCGGGTGTTGTCTGCCGCCGGGCGGGCGGGGCGTCCCACAGCTGGAACCCTGTCTTCCGCCTGCTTCTCCCCCCTCCCCCCTTTAAACTCCGAACGCCTGGAACTGTCCGCTGGCTCGTCAGGAGAGCTGCCGAGGGGGCCCAGCCGGGGCCGGGGGAGCCGCTGGCGGCGCCCGCGCGTCGCCCATGCCCGCCCTCCTCGCCCCCGCCGCGGCCCGCCCCGCGCGCGCTCGCTGACCCGGTGTGCGCGCTGGCTCCGCCGCTTGTTCGGACCACTAGGGTGAGGGGTGGGAGGGGCGGGATCGGGGGGTCCCCGGCCGGACCGAGCCGCCGGACGCCCCTCCGAGCCCCGCAGCTCCCCTCCGCCCCCCCGGCCCTGCCCGCCGGGCTCTGTCCGCCTGGCTTCACCCTCTAGACCGAACGTGGGGCTTCGGGGAGCGGAGTCCACACGCTCCTTCCTCTTGCCACTTTGGAAACATTAAAAAAGAAATAGTTTCCGCATTTTGACACCTGTGATAAGGGGGGGGGGGCGTTCTAAAGTTTCAGTACGATCCCGTGCAGGGTTTCCACGCATCGCTGTCCGGGTGGCTCCTAGGTGTCCCCCCCTCCAACCCCCGCTCCAATTCTCCCAAACCGATGGTCTGAAGGATGCTCAAGAGGCAGGAGGCAGGGATTTTTCCAAAAAGTTCTATTGATAAACACACACTTGCAGAAGCATATGCTCGGCGCGCACACAAACTGTAAACATTAGCGAAAAACACAATATGGCGTACAAGCTACACTACCTAAGGCGGTAATCCTCTGATCGCTCCCTCCAAGCTGGGTTGAAGGAGGTCAGGTACCCGGGCGGCAGTGACAGCTCTCCAGGAAAAAAAAAAAAAGTCTGAATGAAATAGAAATAATTTGGGATCCTGTGGTTGTAGAGGACGGGTCCCTGGCTAGAATCGGTCTTGGCCCAAGCTAAGTTGAATATGTTATTTTGCTAGACCAGTGAAAAATCGTCTTCACTGTTTTTCCTTTCCTTTTTTCTTTCTTTTCTTTTTAGTTTTTTTTTTTTTTGCAGTAAAAAAAAATGCAAAATGTTGCCGAAGTGGAATGTGCTTCACTTCATGTTCTTGGGTGAATTTCAGCAGACAAAGTTTGTCAGATAGGGCCGGGAGTTTGGCCTAGTGGTAGAGTGCTTGCCTAGCATGCACGAAGACCTGGGTTCGATTCCTTGGTACCACGTACGTAGAGAAAAAAAAAAAGCCAGAGGTGGTGCTGAGGCTCAAGTGGTAGAGCTAAGCCTTGAGAAAGTCCAAGGACAGTGCTCAGGCCCTGAGCTCAAGCCCAGGACTGGCAAAAAAAAAGTTTGTCAGAGGTCACCCACCCCCTTCATGTGTTCCCCTGAACTTGGCTCTAAAGTTACTGCTGGAACTTGTTGCTGTGGAAAGTTTTAAAATATGCATTGATCATCATGTACATTCTATAGCTAGCAAGAGGGTTTAAAATAATTGTTGAGTTTATAAGTGATTCATTTTTATTAAAGTTCCCGTTTCTTATCTCCAGGCCTCTTTTCTGTCATGTGGGAATAGACTGCATTTCTGCCCCTATTCTCCTTCCCAAAAGATTTCACTTTATTCTTGTTTTTTTTTTTTTGTCTTACACCCACATATGGCTGTATCTTTTGTAAATAATAACATTGATTTTTTTTCATGCCCTTGCCTGTTTTCATTAATAATTAGAATCCATCTGAGTGATGCATAATCTTGAACCCACTTCTCCCAAGAAAAGTTGTGGTTGTGGGCATTATCCAGGAAGAATCACTGATGTTATTCATTGTTTATTCCTTGCTTAAGTTTCAATTCCCCAGAAGGTATGATTTTAGTTGAGTTCAGATTAAAAAGGCTTTAGGTTCAAGAATATAATTTTGAAGTAAATAGAAGAAAAGCATGTTTTCTAGAAATGTACTAGTTGCTTAGTGAGGCAGTTGGCTAGTTTTGATTTTTAGTTTTAGATCTTATAAGTATAATACAGGTCTTTCACGACAAAGTGATATAAACCCTTTCATGGTGAAGTTTTCATTTTAACAGGCCAAAAGAAAGATATTTTAGATTCTTAAATGTCAAATTTTATCCCTTCCAGGAAGAACTCTTTATTCATCTCTTTAGGCTAGATTTAAATGCTACTACCATGTTAGGTAAATGTATGTACTCCTAGCTCATGTGTATGTTGACTAGCTCCTGAAAAACAATATGAGTAAGTGCAGTAAGTGGGGAAAGAGAAAACTTTAATTTGAGGGATATGATGGTAGGAGAGTAGGATATCATCCACTAGTGGGATGCTTATGCACTTACCTCAAAGTTTTTAAGACTCACAAATATCCAACTTTTCTTTCTGTCCGTTTACTAAGAATTTGGCAGCTTCAGATAGGAAGAAATTCTAAGGGAATACTGCTTAAAAATATTTTTCTCTCATTGGTATAAGTTTTCAGAAGTCTTTCTAGACAAATTAGACTTACTAGAAAAAAAAGCTAGACTGAATAATTAGGTCATTTTAGAAAAGCAGTAAAAGCTACAACTAAATTCCTGTAAAGGATCCATAATTTATAAATGAATTTCAAATTATTCCAAGTATCTTCAGAGTAAGTGGTAAGGAGAGACTTCTTTAAAACATTTGGAATATGGAAGCGAAGCTTAATGGACTCTATTTTCTAATTATCATG
Organism: Megascapheus bottae; assembly: GCF_031878675.1. Taxonomy (NCBI): domain Eukaryota; kingdom Metazoa; phylum Chordata; class Mammalia; order Rodentia; family Geomyidae; genus Megascapheus; species Megascapheus bottae. Next base: position 63,431,776 of record NC_143509.1, read on the forward strand.
TTTTTTTTTCTAAAATGGATGGTTAAATCATCAAATTATTCAAGACTCTGTTCTAGGTACTTGGAATACAATGGTAATAGAAAAAATTGTTGGCCCTACTGGAATATGTGCTGTAATGTTAATATTTTGTGTGCTCAGTGCTACAAGATATTTTGTTTCCAATAAAACTTTAAAAACTAGCCCCACTCTTTCATTTTTAAAAGTGGTTTGAAAGGGCTTATGGAAGTTTGAGAGAGAGAAAGGTATTTCCCAATTGCTAATGACCAATAAACCTTAGCTTGTTTGTGCTTTTTGTTATTGTCATGGAATGTTCTCCATCTTTGTCAGTAAATCTTTTTTTTATTCTGGTAATTGATTGGAGATAAGAGTTCTACTGACTTTCCTGCCTGGGCTAGCTTTGAACAGGGATCCTCAGATCTCAGCCTCCTGATTAATTAGGCTTACAGGCGTGAGGAACTAATGCTCTGTTCACTCAGTAAGTCTTGTGACAGGTAGTGATTACATAGATTTCATTATTTTAAGCATGTCTTTGAAATTGAACAAAATGTTGTTTCATGCTTTAAAATCTTCCATCTAGAAACTTAAAGTTCCCATGTACCATTGTCTTGTTGGCAAGACAATGCTAGAGTATCTGTTATTTTTTGGCTATAATTTGTATTAGGAAAATACTTGAAAAATCAAGCATCTCAATCTTTTGTAGCTGTGGTTTTATCAGGATGAAAGCTGTTGTAATTAACTTATAGGTGACAGTAAAGAGATAAGAGAGAGACCTACAAAAATTGCTTTGTTATTTAAACTTTAAAAAAATTCTAGAGTATTTGTTTGGCACCTCGCTTATTTAATAGACCATTTGTAGTACAAGAGGAACATTACAGAAGATTTTAGCATTACTTTAATCATCTTGTCTGTAGGTGGAAAAATCCTAGGTTCTAATAGAAGGAAAGGAGCCTGGGTTAAATGAGTGTGTACTTTAACTATCTGAGTTAGTGGCTTCAAGTGGGGGATACTTCACTTTTTCAAAATTGATTTATAGTTCTCATATAAGTAGTTCTGAGTTTCATTATTTTTCTTTGTAATGGTGAGTCTTAGCTAAATATCGCTTACTTTTATTATATACAACTTCTTTGCCCCACTCCTCTCATCCTCATCTGTTGAGGTTTTGTGTGTCTATACTTACATTAGATATTTAATTTATGCTAGTATGTAACACAAACTTTTCCATAAAGGACACAAATTAATGCATTGTAATAGGCTCTAAAATGACTGTTTATGTTCATGACCAATCAGCATGTGAAAGCTAAAAATCGGAAGAGTGAGAAGGGAATAGAAAATTTTAAACTAATGCAAGAGACTTTTGTTGTTGTTGTTACTGATTCTGGGACTTAAACCCTGCCTGTGGGCTGTCCCTGGGCTTTTTTTTTTTTTTTGCTCAAGGTTAATGCTGTACCACTTTGAGCTACACTGCCACTTCTGGCTTTTGAGTAGTTAATTGAGGTTAAGAATTTCATTATGACTTTCCTGACCAGGCTGGCTTTGAACTGTGATCTTCAAATCTCAGCCTCCTGAGTAGCGAGGCTTACAGGCATGAGCCACCAGTGTCCAGCTAAATGAGACATTTTAATAGAGGTAAGTTGAAGAATGTTTAATAAAATGTTAAACACCAAATTTTTGTTTCTAATAAGAGTGGCTGATAAATGTGCATTATGTGTGTGTGAGTATATATTTACATATGAACAATTTTCAAATAAAGACACTCTTTTACTGGACAAATTCAGTCTTGCTCTGTGGTCCTTGACATGGAATGTATTAGAAGTTCCCAAGTTATATTGCTTAATATACTTTCTTAGTTACCAGAACTTTCTTGTGAGCAACATAGAACCACAAGGTAATTAAGTTTTTGTCAATTCTGTGATACTTTTCTGCTAAAAATATCATTTTGAAAGTTCTATAATCATGATTACTGAGCAGTCCATAAAACCAACAAAATCTATATTGGATGGAAACCTCATAGAACCCAAATCCACATAAGTTGGTTGAGTTTCAAAAAGAAGTATTCATAATACAAAAAGTATCTTGATGTGTCAAATTTTTATAGGAATAAAATAAGCTTAACTATTAATATTTTAAGGTAAGTCTAAGCATGTGTACAGTACATTTTAAATCAAAATTTGGGGTGTTATTGGCTAGACATAATTATTTCTTTGCCAGAGATACTAGGCTGTGTGCGGGCTAACCATCTGTCAAGTGATGGAGACAAAGAAAGGTTTTAATATACTAGTCTAAAATTTCCACAAACTTGTTTTGAATTGTATTGTCATTTTGTTTTGGCCTACATAGTCTGTGTTGAATATGCCCTGGGTCATTCACCTCACTTTGTTTTATGAACAAACCATTCAAGATTTAGATAAGGTTATTGACACAGCTGATATGATCTAGAAGAAAGATAGAATATGTTTTGATTTTGCTTTGATGTAATGACCAAAACCTCACAAGTGGTCCTACCATCCACTAGCCATTTTAGAAATGGTTTCAAGCACGCTTATTTTCACCTACCCATTCTCAATTTTAGGTATCTTCATTATTTTGTTTTGTAGATTCAAGCTTCATATTTCAAACCCATTACTTAGCTGCTTGAGGGGGGACGAAAAAGTAGCAACAGGAATCCAGATTGCCTGTTTTAGGTACAATATGGTGTGATGTGAAATTGTAACAGCAGATTGGTGAGAAACTAGTTTCAAACAAATATAAACTCGTTTGTTTAGTGAAGTCATATACAAAACAGTGTCTATTGATGAGGCGACATGTTTCTTCAATGATTTCCACATCATAAGGTCACTTTGGTTCTTTTGATCAGTAGTAGATTTCCAAAGCATCATTTGAGAAAAAGAAGTCCTCATATTGCTAATTACAATGATATACTTAGATATAGCAGGCCAAGGAATTATTTATAGCTGTGCTAATTATATCAATAAAAATAGCAATATTAATACTGTGAGTGTCAAAATCCATTCTTGACAGTTTGAGGTAAACAGAACTATAGTCAAACAAAGCAGCCAATCTGTCTTTACTGTCAGCTCATGAATATGCACTTGAGGAAAAATATACATATAGTTTAAAGCACTGGGTGTGCTGATTTAATCTCTATTTCAATTACTTTTGACATTTTTAATATATTTTTTATTGTAATTAATAAAAGGGTTACATGATATTTGCCATATAGAAGGTGCATTAATTCACATACATTGATACCCTTTCACATGTCTTGGTACCCTTTACCCTCCCTCCATTGCCCCCCCCCCGCCTTGGTTTTTCCCCCTTCCCTATCAAATTTCAAATAACCAAATACAAATAAATTCAGTATATCAGATAACAAAGTGAGGTACTGTAACAATATGAGATACCCAAGGTACAGCAAAGGAGATGAGAGATAACATAGTACATTAAGGACAACAATCATTCGTTATATGGCTTTTGTTTCAATATCCTGGAGGTCCTTTACTTTTGACATTTTTAAAAGATGTTTTTAACTCTAAAATTTAAGATTTGCGTCTTGGGTTTTGAAAATTTTGGAATTATTATTTTGCTGTTATTGGCTAAGTTTCGAGAGATCTACTTATTTATATTTTGGTGCTTTATAAATTATCAGAAAGTTCATTTTATGTATACCTTACTTTTTGGAACAAAGATTTTCCTTTCAGAAAGAAACTAGAAGGATTTGTAACAATGTACAAGACAAATAGGGAAGAAGTAGTATCAATATAACCTTACCTTGTTTCACCATCTGTCCCTGCCTTTTCTCCTTCTCCTCTTCTTTTTCCTTCACATATTAAATGAATCCTCTAGACATTAAAATTTTTACTTTGTAATTAAATACAAGTTATTAAATTCAAGGCATTTTAACTTGAGGTGGCATATATATATAATTACTTCATTGTATACTGTCAAAAAACTTCATTTGCTAGTCATCAGTGGCTCACACCTGTAATCCTAGCTACTGAGGAGGCTGAGATCTGAGGCTCTCAGTTGGAAGCCAGATGAGTCCAGGACTCCTATCTCTAATTAACCACCAGAAAACCAGAAGTGGAGCTATGGCTCAAAGTGGTAGAGCACTATCATCAAGGATAGCACCCATGCCCTGATCCAGAACTGGCTCCAAAGAAGCCAAAACTAAAGAAAATTTGTAATGTGCAGTTACTAGTTAGAGCCTCTAGTGTTGTTACTTTAGTTAACATGATTTGGGGCATGTTATGTAATCTGTGGATCATGACCATATTTATCTTCTCTTGAATCTGTTTTAGACTCCCCAGGAGAAATATAAAATAATTTGCTTTTTCCTTCCAATCTTTGATAATATTTTACTTTACTAGTACTTGGTTTTGAACAAAGCATAATTTAACTGTAAACACACAATACAAGTACCGAAAAATCCTTTTAGTTGGGAAACATAATTTAGTAGTTTACATATACTTTTCCACAATTTAGAAGCTATTATTTGAATTTGTAGACTACTTTTTGTGTTTCACCCAGCATAAAGTTTAATAGGGGAAATCAAGTAATAATGGAATGAATTAAATGACAACTATCAATATGCAAATACACCAATAGATATATATCTTCAAAAAAAAGGTGAAGTTTACTTTTGTACCTCTCTAAGCAGAAGATAGATATACTTCAAGTAACTGGAAACCTGCTTCATAAAGTTATTGAATTTCTAACTGCTTGTTTTGAGTTTTATCATCCTTCCCATGTGAATTTATCACAAAATGCAAATTAGGCAAACTATTTGACTTTATGTGTAGGTAATGAAAAGAATTAAAAAAGACTTTGCAAATACCTCTTGGTCACATATAGAGACATGTAACTATGTAATTCATGTAGAAATATTGTATTTAATGACAACTATGAAATTTTTACATAAAATTTCAGTCATATTTTTAAAACTGACTCAGTTAATTGTAAGACAGGTACCCTTGTTATCCCGATATTACAGATGAACTAAGGCTCAAAAAGGCCATAGAACATCTTATTCAAAATCACATATTTAGTATATTACAGATTAAAATTCAAACTCTACAGCTCTAAAGCAGAAAGTTTAAGCTGTTAATTACCCTGTCATGAGTCCTCTATTGTGGGACCATTTCCACTCAGTGTTTTCTCAAATTAGCACTGACGATTTTATTTCAAGAAAGGCATTATAGATTTGGAGAAAGTTCTAGAGAAGGGCACAGGTGAAAGAATTGTAAGTGGGAGGAATGGTTGCTATGGTACAGTTTGGTGTTGAAATTTAATTCTTCAGTTTAGAATTACAAATACTTAAATTTCTCTAAAGGTTTTCTAGTGATTACATTCGTTATATGCAGCCTGATTTTGGTTCTATAGGTAACAGTGGAGCTGACTAACATGTAGACTTAACATGTAGATGTAGAGTGGGAGTAGGTCAAAGGAAAGATTAAAGTCCAGGAGTACTTGGAAAGGAAGAATTCAGAAAGGAAAATTAAATCAATCCAGATTGAGTATCCAAGAACTAGGGATTTTTTTATACTAACAAAATAAAGATTTGTATTAAGCATTGTAAATTGCATTCAGTAGCCTCCAGATACGCCACAACACAATCCATCAACAGTCAATCAGACCCAACAGCAAAGAACTAGGGATTTTAAAAAGTATAATAGAAAGAGAAGAGAAACACAATATTCAAACTGTGATAGATTCTACTGAGTTTGGAAGGCCCCTGTGTCTACTGTTTGTCATATGTACACTCACACTTATTTCAAAAACTAGTAGCTGACTTAAATATGGACCACACAGAGTTTGTAATACAAAGACTGATATGATTTGGCAGAAAACATATTAATTCTAGTCTAGAATTATGCAGTCAGTTTAAGAGCATTAAAAAGATATAATTTAACACTAAGTTATAGTAGACCATTTATATGTAACCCAGTTCTGAACTGTTTTAGGAAAAATTTGTAAATTGTTTTTCTGAGTTTCTCTCTAAGTAAAAAAAGTATCTATATGATTTTCTGAGGGTCTTATAGGTGTCAATTATTGCATATTATTTTATTTCATTTATTATGCAATTTAATTTAAACTTTGATATCTTTCTCATGTTCATGGAGATTGAAATCACAGATAAAACCTCGGCTTTTTTTTTTTAATGCCAGTGTTGAGACATGAAGTCAGGACCTCATGCTGTCTCTCACTTGGTGTTTTTGTTCAAGGCTGTTGTTCTTCCACTTGAGTTGTACTCTCATTTTTAACTTTTTGCTGGTTCATTGGAGAAAAAATTCTCATGGATTTTTCACCTAGGACTAACTTCAGACATTGATCCTCTGATCTGGAATTCCTGAGTACCTAGGATTACTGGGTACTAGTGCTTTGTCCAGCTAGGTTTTTTTTTTTAAATTAAAGAATTTATTTATAGAAAATGGAGCCATATAAGATGTGACTGATGGGGCCGGGAGTTTGGCCTAGTGATTAAAGTGCTTGCCTAGCATGCTAAGAAATGTACCTTCTATCTAGTGAATATAATGTAACCCTTCTATTAATTACAATAAAAAAGAGAAAAAAGAATTTATTAACATTGATTTTTACATCATATTTCAAATGACATGTTTAACAAACAAGTATTCAAGAAGGGAATCTATATACAATCACTGGCACTTAGATTTTAGAACATAATTAAAATTAAGCTGAGGGTTTGTATGTCATAGATATATATTAATCTATGTAATAAAACATTATTTCTATAGAGTCATAAATTTTTATGTCCATGTAGTTGTGTTTATATTTCCAATATCATGTCCATAACATTGGGTACGCAAATATTGAGTCATCGCTCTTGTACTGTTTGGATCTAATAGCCACATATTAAGGATACCATGTGCCTTTTGTACCTTTGGTCTTGACTTGTCTCACTCAACACGATTCACTCTAGCTTCATCCACTTCCCAGCAAATGCCATTATTTTATCTTGCCTGTTGGCTATGTAGAATTCTCTAGACTTTTTAAATGTGGGTTTTAATCTTTGTTGATATGTCACTAAAAAGAAAAAGGTTAGTTTTATATGTTAATACAAACAAATTTCCAATGATCATCTCAGATAAAATCAATATATAAGCCTGGCGTGGTGGTTTACCCCTGCAATCATAGCAGCTTCAGGGATAGGGTGGTAGTCTTGAGCTGAAGAGCTCAGGGACAACACCCAGGCCCACAGGTCAAGCCCTACGACCCACAAAAAAAAATTCAGTATGTGTACATTTGGAGTATATATAGAATAGCCAACATGAGTAAAGAAAGGAAATTATAGTAACTTTTAAAGTTAATTTTAATTTCACATAATTTATTGCCTCAAATTGGATATTCATATAACCTTTGTTTACATGGTAGAAAGACTTTGCAAGTTAGGAGTTAGTTGTTGTTGAGCTACATTACATGAATTGTATTTCTGAGTAAAATCACTATACCATCACTAATGTTGATGATACCTTTATGACTGTATTTCAGATATTTTATTCATATTCTTAGTATTAGTTCACTAGGAAATGCAGCACAATAAGAATCTTGTATACTTCAAATAGTTCTACCACAGAGCAAATATATCATGAAATTTAGAAAAATTGGCAATATTTAATGCAACATTTCCTCTTCTGGTTTTTTGTTAGTGGAACTCTTCATTTTTGTTCTTCAGACATCGAGTGATACCTAGGTATATTGTTTATATTTTACCTTATATATAGGTGACCCTCAGAGAAGTACCTTTGAAAACTCATGTTCATAGTAATATTTCTGTTCAAAAAGAATTGAGAACAAAGCACTACTATATTGAAGGAGTTTTCAGAACTGAAAAACAGTATAGAAAAAAATACAGGATTTTAGGTACTTCTGATCCAGATATTCTGTATTTGAAATAATATTTGTTTTATATATTTTTGATATAGGTAACATTATAAATGTACATACTATATATACTAAAGAAGAATTAAACAAGAGTAGTTGTAATTTTATACTTTTAAATTATAAAATTACACATACTTTTTTGGGCCTGGGGGTTTTGCCTAGTGTAGAGTTTTTGCTTAGCATGCATGAAGACCTGGGTTCGATTCCTTGGTACCACATACATAAAAAAGCTGGAAGTGGCACTGTGACTCAAGTGGTAGAGCTCTAGCTTTGAGAAAGTCCAATGACAATGCTCAGGCCCTGAGCTCAAGCCCAGGACTGGCAAAAAAATTATATATATTTTTCTATCAATTGCCTGATTAATGATAAGTTTAATTATTCAAAAAGATAGATGGTACAAATACCACATCTTGTTGATCCACTCATCAACTGAGGGACATCTGGGTTGGTTCTATATCTTTGCTATGGTAAAGAGTGCTGCAACAAACATTGTTGTGGTAATGGATTTAGTATGTCCTTGTTTCTTGGCAATTGGGTAAATGCCTAGTAGTGGAATTGCTGGGTCATAAGGGAGCTCTATATTTAGTCTTTTGAGGAACTGCCATACTGCTTTCCATAGTGGTTGAATGAGTTTGCACTCCCACCAACAGTGTAGTAGTGATCCCTCCTGGCTACATCCCCTCCAGCATCTGTTGTTATTAGCTTTCTTTATCCTGGCCATTCTAACTGGAGTGAGGTGGAATCTTAGAGTTGTTTTGATTTGCATTTCTTTTATGACCAGAGATGTTGAGCATTTCTTCATGTGTCTATAGGCCATTTTTGTTTCTTCTTCAGAGAAGACTCTCTTTAAATCTTTGGCCCATCTTTTAGTGGGATGGTTGTTACTTTGGAGATTAGTTTTGGAGTGATTCAATTTTTGGAGCTATTGATATGTTTTAGATATGAGGCCTTTGTCCTTTGTATGGAATTCTATGTGGCTGTCAGAATGACATCGCCCCATTTGTTAGGAAATGGAAAGACTTAGAAAAAATCATATTAAGTGAAGTAAGCCAGACTCAAAGAAACATAGGCTCAATGGTTTCCCTCATTTGTCATAATCAGTAGAAACCTTGGGCTCTCCTAGCAGATTTGCAGTAGAGCAAAACCTAGATACATAAGGTCATATAGTATGTCGCTAAATGAAAGGACCTCTAGGATATAGAAACAAAAGCCATATAAAGTGATTGTTGTCCTTAATGTACTGTTATCTCTCATCTCTTTTGCTGTCCCTTGGTTATCTCATATTGTTACAGTATCTCACTTTGTTATCTTATATATTGGATATATTTGTATTTGGTTATTTGAAATCAGATAGGGAAGGGGGAAAACAAGATGAGGGGTGGGGGAGGGGGGAAGGGAAATGGGAACTAAGACATGAGAAAGTGTATCAATGTATGTGAATTAATGCACCTTCTATCTGGCAAATATAATGTAACTCTTCTATTAATTACAATAAAAAATATATGAACAAAATTCCAAAAAAGATAGATGGTTGTAAATGTATTTTGATATAATTTTTTATGTGCAGTTTTACCTTCACTCCTAACTCATATTCTCTGAAATTCATCATGTAAGAAACCTAAGAGAATCATTAGAAAAGGTAACATTTAGAATAATACTACATTGAAATGAAATATTTCAAGGACAGAAACCATGCTTTATTTGTTTTCATAGCCATAATGCTAGTATGGGATCCACAGAGGAGAGATTTAATAAATGTTTTCTGGCCAGGCTATTTTGTCTATCCAATGAATAAACTTTACCTTTTGCTTATTAAACTATCTAGTTTCTTAATTTCAATCAGTTTGGGTTCAAATTTAGCATTGTAAAACTTGCTATGCACCATTATTGATGTCCTCTGAACTTTTGTAAGACCCAAACATTTTTACACATTCTTAATATTTTATGCTTTTAGATACTTAATGAAATTCTATCATGGCAGAAGTTTCAATAAAACTTATATTTACCGGGATTCAGAAAAGAATTATATCAGATATTGTCCATCAATGGTAAAGCAAATCTACTACAATCAATTCAGGATATTGTGTTGAATAGAGTACACAGAAATACATTACCTGCTGATTCATGGATGAAAACCAGATTTCATATCCTATATTGATTCTTATCTGGATAGTAGGTCAAACAAAGCAGTCTATTTTTTGGTACTTAATAGCTTGCTACAGATTCTGAATATCTTATATGACTTAAAAATTTGTAAAGTTTCACAGTTAAAATAGTTTTGCTTAATTTTAACATATTGTCTTATCTAGTCTGGTTTAATATTTTAGTATGTTAATGTTAGTGATTGTTTATAGCACAATTATATTTTATTTTCTATAAGAGCTATGGGTATACAATGTGGAAGGTAATATACATATACCACATGTATGGCACATGTTTTTTTGTACAGTATATGACATGCTTTTTCATATTTACTAGACTTGGGAAAATTTATCTGGCCAAAGTCATAATTTGCTTTTCTTTTAACTGAAACTTTAACCAATTGATTTGAGATTTTCAATACAAGGATAATTCTTTGATGGAGTAATTAAAACCAAGATTCCATTAAACTTACATAAAAAGTGACTAATAGTAGTAGTATATTATGAGAAGTGTATCTGACAGCATACAGAGAACATAGTATTTAGGAATACACTTTCTGTGGAAAATATTAATTTGAAGCAATAATTATAAAGTCTAAATACATCTCAGAAGCCCATCTTCCATCTCATCCTGAGACTTTTTTTCAATTTAAAATTTTAAAAACAAGTTGAATGGCTACTGACATTTATTAACAATTGGCATGGTAAATGGCCAGAGAATCATTAGTGTATTTTTTTTCTACCTTCATTTGGGCAAAGAAAGTAATAGAAAAGTAATTGAGTTCCCAACAGATATTGGGAATAGTAGTTTAGCTTCAGAAGTCTATGACCCCTATGAAAAAATGTCAGTCTTCATTTTAAACATCTAAGTCTAGCTAAGTGGAATATTTGCTGTCCATGAAGCTAAAACAAAATAGAACAAACTGAATTTTCTTGTTTCTTTTGTCTGTCGTGGGGCTTGAACTGTGGGTATGGGCACTGTCCCTGAGCTCTTTAGCTCAAGGCTACCACCCTACTCCTTGAGCCACAGTGCCAATTTCCACAAGCTAAGTTTTCTATTGTGTGACTTAACAGAGAAATGACAAACTATATTTGTTATTCACTACCGGTGATGCTTCTGCCTTTTAGGGACCTTGAGCTTCAGTAATATATCAACAAGAAAATGTCATCCCATTTCAGAAGACCCAGTAATAAGTGGAACAGAAAAATCAGAGTACAGTCCAAGCAAAAATCAGTGATACCTCAATTTGAAAAAAAACTTGTCATTAAAGAAATTCAAATAAAGAATTGAGTATACTAAAAAAAAATCTCATTTGTACAAATTCAATGAACATCATCCTTGAAATATGCATATATGAACTAAAGTATAAGAAATATGTAATATCACAGGAATAAAAACAAACTATTGAATATAAAGGTTATATATGGAGGGTATAGAAAGCAAGGCATGTGAATAGTATGAATAGTAAAAGTTACAAAGGAAGAAATTGCAATAGAAAAAAAAGTACAGTTAAATACTTTAAGGAAATCTCTCAGATCAAGAAAAATCAGTGTGGAAATGTGGCTTAAGCATATTGCCCTGAATTCAAACCCATTACTGCTCAAAAGATAGACAGATAGATGGGTAAGGAAGTAGATTAGATAGATAGATAGATAGATAGATAGATAGATAGATAGATAGATAGATGAAAAGAAGGAAAGAAATAACTTATTAAAAAAAACACAGAAACATGAATTTGAGAGTCTGTAGCTTAGCCAAGCTGGTCAGCACAATACAGCATGAAGGATTGCTGTCTAGACCAGCCTGAATAAAAGTACAGTAAGGCCCTCTTTCAAACATAATCAAGGTAAAAGGTTTGTATACATGGTTTAAATGGTAGAAAGACTGGTTGATCAAGGATGAGGCCCTGATTCCAAAATGGAAAAGGAAAAATTAGTTTGTACATTGAACGAGTTAACTGATTTGGCATATTCTGTTAAAAAAAACTCTAGATTCTAAAACTTAATTGAAACATTTTATAAGCAGCTCCCTCCCAAGTAGAAAGAGCTATTTCCTTCAAGGCAGTATATATCAAAGCATTTTAGGACTTCATATATGTATAAATATGGTGTGAAATCTCTGAAAAGGTATTTGCTTGCCATCATCAGAGAAATACATTTAGTGATATATTTTTATATATCTCATCTGAGAAAATGTCTGAGAATACCCTAAAAACCGTAACAGATAAATGTAGGCGAACAGACTTCAAGATAAAGAAGATGAAGAAAATAGTGACTACTGATGAGCATTTATATAAAGAACTAGTGTGTAAATACATAAAAATTTCATCAAATGGATAAAAATTATCTAGCAATATGCAATTCATATTTCTGTAAGGAAAATTTGAAATACATGGAACCATCTTATTAAATTTAGTAGAAGCCTAGTTGGTTGAATGTGGAAGATGAGAGTAGAGGGGCTTAGAGGAAATGGAGGAAAATGAATATATTTTGAAAGATCTTATTTAAGATGAAGGTAAAAGGGTAAAATCTTTTTATGAATGGAAAACTATCATACGCTTATTGATGAATGGTAGATGAAGATAATATGATAAAAACCACTTAGAATTTTCATCTTAACTTGGAGATAATAGAATAGCCATTTAATCAAAATACGTAAAAGGAAAATGATGAAGCAATATGTAAAATGAAAAGTAATAGGAAGTTCAAGCATAGTAAATTATTACCTTAAATATACATAGACTACATTCTCCCATCAGTGACAGATATCAGATTACATTAAAATACAAGACAAATGATAAAAAAGTACCTTAAACAATATTATGAAAAATGTATTATAAATGATGAATAAAAAGATACTAGGGTAATAGAAATAACTGGAAAAGGAAAAACATGAATGCTTACATTGATAACAGAGAAGGTAGGCTGTAAGATTAAAATTTGTGAAAGATAAAAGGATTATAAAATGCTCAATTTAAAAGGAAAATGATCATATAAATTCATTTGCTGCCATTTATTGGATCCAAACATTTCTATTAAACACAATGACTAATAGAAAAAATTTACAATTATTTAGTATCTATGAGGAATCTGATAAGTCTTACACACTTTTGGTTTTGTTTTATCACTACATTGATGAGGTTAGCCACCTCCTGGTCTCAAGTAATCCTCATGCATTGGCCTTCCAAGTAGTTGGAACTAGGTGCATGTGTCATTAAGCCTGATTCATTTAAATATTATTGAACAGATCTCTCTTTCTGGCTGCAAAACAGTCAATATTTAGAAAGCAGAGATTTTTTGTAAGCATATTATCTCTCTATGCTAGGATAATTAGAATTAAAATAGATTTTTTTAAGTTTAAAGTCAGTATTACATAGAAATGACAGAAATGATCAAATGAAAAGGGAAATATTTTATGTAAAAATGTATGGAAAAATAAATCAGTTGTTCAGCCTTAAATGCCTCTGTTTTTAAAAAGTAAAAAATGGTTTATGCAGTTAATTCAAAGGAATGATGCTTTGAAATTTTCGTGATTATTATCTTTCAGTTGAATTAACTTAATGATGACTTTCTGTACTGTACCAGTACTAATATTTTTATTCAGGAGAATCAAATAAGATGGTAACATCAAAGCTAATCTTAAAGTAGAAAATAAAAGAGTACATAATCTTTAAGAAGTATGTGAATTTGGTTTGTGAATGAAGGGTATTTACTGGTTGATTATATATGAGGCGTATATCAGCTCTGATCATATTTAGCTTTACCTGTAAACTTCCCTAACTTATTCATTTTTTGCTTTTCATGTATCTATAGCTAGTATAAGCTATATTTGCCACAGAATTGACAAATATTCTGCTTAATGTTGTGTTGTATTCTGCTTAATGTTTTGTCCACTTACTGGTTTTTTTTGCCACTCTGAAAATTTAATCATTCAGTTTTAATCTTTTTGTGTTTCTAGAATATTTACCCCTTTACTCTGTTTATTTTGAATGTTAAAAATTATGTGATAGGTGAATTACTGCTATAGTAAGAAGCCATACATTAGAATACCTACAATTGTTTTTTTATTGAAGAATTTATTAACATTGATTTTTACATCATATTTCAAATGATAGGTTAAACAAGTATTCAAGAAGAGAATCTATATACAATCACTGGCACTTAGATCTTAGAACATAATTAAAATTAAGCTGAGGGTTTGTATGTCATAGATACATATTAATCTATGTAATAAAACATGTCTATAGTCATACATTTTTATGTCTACATAGTTATGTTTATATTTCCAATACCCTGTCCATAACATTGAGTACGCAAATATTAAGTCATCGCTCTTGTATTGGTTGGATCTAATAGCCACATATTAAGGAAACCCTGCGCCTTTTGTCTTGACTTATCTCACTCAACATAATTCGTTCTAGTTTCATCCACTTCCCAGCACATGCCATTATTTTGTCTTGTCTGTTAGCTATGTAGAATTCCATTGTGTATGTGTGTGTGTGTATATATATATATATATATATATCACATGTTGTAATATCCATTCATCTGCAGTAGGGCAGCTGGGTTGTTTCCGTTGCTTGAGTATTGTGAATAGTGCAGAGATGAATATAGCTGAGCAGGTGCCCTTATCATATCTTGGGTTAGAATGCCTACAATTGTTAATCTGCTATCCTTGATATCAATTGTTATATTAAGGTAAAAAAGGAGAAAGAAGTTTCTATGTCATATAATTTAAATAATTGCATACAAAAATAGGCAAGGGCCTGGTATGTGATGATACTCTTAACATTTCCCCTTTGTTGGTCAGATATCTTAAGCATGTGTAAAGTTGAGGAAGTATAAGAAAGAATCTTCACTAACTTGGAGTGGATGCCAGAGAAAGAAGAGACTGATAACCCTGTTGCACAGACACACAGAACTTTCCAAATGACACCTCATTTGGAAAGGAGCAATGATGTAACTTTATAGAAAGTCATACATGTTTTCAGTGATTGGAATTTTAAATTACTAGATTCTGACCATTTCATAGATATTCATATATCTCAAACTAGGTAGATAAGGCAGGACATGGACAAATAAGCAGTTTGGAGCAATAATCTGTTTAGATGAATATGGTCTGTGAAAAGGTGGTAGTAGAACATGAGGATCAATGGACACTGAAGAGCATAAAATGGGTACATATAATGGATAGGAACATATTAATCATAATGAATAGCCATTTTGGAAATGTTTGGTCACAAGGGTGAATAGGACCAATGCACAGACAATTTCTCTATATAGTGCTGTTGATAAGAAGAGACACGTGAAGAAATTGTTCATGACAAGGTTTTTCGAATAAGCTAAAATCCATGAAGAACAAAGGGTCTCCAAGAATGATAGGAATGTACAGGGTTATAATTTAATTTCATTCACATGAAATGTAAGAGGATATATATATGTGTGTGTGCATACATACATACATGCATATTTTCTTTGCCAGCCCTGGACCTTGAACTCAGAGCCTGCGCACTGTCCTTGGACTTTCTCAAGGCTAGAACTCTACCACGTGAGCCATAGCACTACTTCTGGCTTTTTTCTATGTAAGTGGTACTGAGGAATCAAACCCCAGCTTTTGTGCATGCTAGGCAAGCAGTCTACCATTAGGCCAAATTCCCAGCCCCAGGAAATATTTTTGATTACGAAAACTAAGCCAGGCGAGGGTGGCTCACATCTGTAATCCTAGCTACTTAGAAGGCTGAGATCTGAGGATCCAGGTTCAAAGCCAGTTGAGGCTCTAAAGACAGTGAGACTCTTCTCCAATTAACCACTAGAAAACAGGAAGTGGGACTGAGGTTGTAGCCTTGAGCTGAAGAGTTCATGGACAATGCCCAGGCCTAGAGATCAAGCCCCATGACACCCCCCTCCCCCCAAAAAAGAAAACTTTTATATAGTTAAAAATGTTAAAAGAGAAAACAATATATTATCATTTTGCTTGGGAAAATACAGGAGATGATTAAGCTGTCCATTGTACTTGGCCAATAAAAGTCAATAACTAGGGCTCAGATGTGAGAATATTAAACATATACTTAGATTCATATTTTAGAAGTTCAATTAGGCTATTATTCACTAGCTATTTCATTTTTAATCCTTCTGCCACAATTATATATTTATTTCCTCAACTCTCTCTACCTGCCTTTTTTTGACTTTTATTTCATGGTAAAAACTGAGACAGCTCATCATGGCACTTTTTCTCATTTTCTTTTCAGTTCTGAAGTTTTAGATATAAGCTGCATAGAAGGTTCTAACATTTAGAATGGAAACCAGAATGAGATTCTAAATTTTTACAAATCCCCCAAACTCTAGAAATAATAGTTTCAGTACTGAATGAGTTACTTTACATTCTAATGTAAACCTAAAAATGGTAAATCTTTCTGGAGTACATTAGAAGACAACCTTCATGGAACATAAAAATATACTTTGAGCTTTAAAAGAAGCAGACTTCTGATACAGATATTTAAATTGTGCAAATTGTTTTTGTTTATTGGAACATGGTAGGTTTGTGATCATGCTGAAATTAATATTGATGTTGTTTGAAGTTAATCCTGCTGTGCACTCCTTCCTTCCTTCTTTCCTTCCTTCCTTCCTTCCTTCCTTCCTTCCTTCCTTCCTTCCTTCCTTCCTTCCTCCCTCCCTTCCTCCCTTTCTCCCTTCCCTTCCCTTCCCTTCCCTTCCCTTTTCCCTTCCACCTTTTTCTCTCACTTGCTTTTCTTTTGTTTTTTTTTTTTATGAGAAAGTATTTACTATGCTGTCTTGTCATCCTTCTTCCTCATCTTCCTGAGTAATTGGAAGGTTAGGGACAGGCCATCACGCCTGACTTCAGGTTTGAGAAATTTAATGTTAATAGAACTTTACTGGCATACTTCTTTGTGTCAACTAGAAAAGTTAGAAAATAATTATTTACATTATTCTTCATAGGAAGTTCAGTTTATGAGAAATAGCATAGCAAAGCCATCTTATTAGTACACTTTGATTAGTACAGTTTTTTTTTCATGGTTTGCAAATTTTGTGGTTCATATTTCTGTAACTATCAGATTAAAAATATTTGTTTCACAATTTATTTTTCCCTATCCAGAGGTTCTTCTCTTCTATATTTTAACTCAGCTCAGTCATTACAGAAGAAATTAGGTAGAGCATGGAGTAAAATATAAAAGGCAAAGTGTGAATTATTGAAATTGGATAAGTCATTCTAGAATACATAGTTCCTTCTGTTCTTCCCTTATTTTATTGATGAGGACAAATATTCAATGGTGTTAAGGAATTTGTGTAAAAGTAGTAGAGCAGAGGTTAGTACTAAAGCAGTCTTAGGTCCAGATCTTCATTTTTAGCATTTATCTTCTAGTTCCTCTAAGTTAATAAGAAAACATTTATAAGAGAAGGATAAGCTCAAGAAAATTATTCCTTAAGGGGTGGTCCCTTGGATCATCTAAGTAATTAATCAGCTTCTGTCTCAGAATTTGAGGAAGTAAGGATCTTGTTTTAGTGGACCACCCAAAATTGTAGATACACCTATTATTTGAAGCTATTCTTGATGAAATTGATTGGTAATAGGGAAATACAGCGTATTACTTGAGAATATAAAATTATATCTGGATTGTCAGCGTATTACTTGAGAATATAAAATTATATCTGGATTGTCTTTAAGATCTATTTACCTGGCTGGGAGTTTGGCCTACTGGTAGAGTGCTTGCCTAGCATGCATGAAATTCCTGTGTTCCATTTCTTAGTACTACATACACACAAAAAGGTGGAAATAGTTCTTGTGGCTTGAGTGGCAGAGTGCTAGCCATGCGGAAAAAGTCCAAGGAGAATGAGTGCTCAGATCCTGAGTTCATGCCCAGGACTGACAAAAAAAAAATCAGTTTACCACCTTGATCAAGTATAACAACAAGTCCTCATGTGAACATTGTTTTTCCTGTTTAAAGCTTTCCTAGGAATATATTTTATGCACTAAATTAATTCTAAAGTCCTGTAACCATTAATGATAATAATGTAAATATATTCTTACTTCATGGACTTTTTTTAAAAGTAGGGTATAGGCTTGGTGGAATGGTAAATGCTTGTCTGTTGCTCCCCTCCTCTCCGGGGCAGCAACACAGGAACGGGGAGGGACACACAGGGCCAGCCTGTAGTCCCCGGGGAGCCGAGCGAGATGGTAAGTGTCGAAGACCCAGCCCTCCCCCAATCACCGGGGAAGAAAAAACCACGCTGAGTCAGAAGCAGTGTTAACCATGAAAGCGCATCAGATCTCTCTGCTGATCTCTCGTTCTCTCTGATGCTCTCCGATGCTCTCCTTTCTTTATTGCGTCAGACAATTAGTTATATACTGTTAGAGTAGGAGAAGGTGGGCACTGGGAAGCTAGCCAATAGGAAGAGGGCCCCTGTGCTACCACTAAGGGTCTGGGTGGGGCTTTCAGGTAGTGGGCAGGACAGGTGCAGGAAAGCGCGCGAGACTTGAGCTGCTGCGAGACCCGCGAAACTGCGGGGGGGTTCAATCGAGTCAAGTACACAGCCTTAAGAGAGGTATGCAAAAGACCAAATGCCTGGACAAAGCCCTTTAATTGCAGCTGAGCCAGAATCAGGCCTCAGAGATGGAGGCTAGGCCCCAACACTTATCTACATTGAAGTCAGGATTTGCAAGATGTTATACATATACATAGTTCTCTTTTTTTGAGGTTGACATAATTTTTTTTTTTGGTCATGGGTTTGAACTCTGGGCCTGGGCACTGTCCCTGAGCTCTTCAGCAGAAAGCTAGTGCCCTGCCCCTTGAGCCAAGCCCCACTTCCTGTTTTGTAGAGGTTAATTGGAGGTAAGAGTCTCAGGTTCTTTTGGTCCTGGGCTGGATTTGAACCTTGATCCTCAGATCTCAGCCTCCTGAATAGCTAGGATTACAGGCATGAGTCACCGCTCCTGGCTATTTTTTTTCTTTATAATAGCACTGAGTTGGATAGGATGATAGCATGAAATATGTGTAACTACATAAATATATATCATAAACTAATTTCCATCCACTTCAAGTTTCTTACATGGAAAATGTGTTCTGAAGAACATTATTGATAATACATTTCACAAAGGAAAATATATATTTTTTTTCCAGTCATTGGCTTGAACTCTGAGCCTGGGAACTGTCCTTGAATTTTTCTCAAAACTAGCATTCTACTACTAGAGCTATACCACCACTTCCAGCTTCTTCTGTGTATGTGGTACCAGGGAATCAAACCCAGGACTCTGTGCATGCTAGGTAAGCACTTTACCACTAGGCCATGCTCCCAGCCCAGGAAAGACATATTATAAAAAAAAAATTCTAGCACCAGGAATGATGGTGGTATATAGCTATAATCCCAGGTACTGGGAGGTAGAGTCAGAAATATTATAGTCTGAGGCCAACCTCTACAAAAACAAGAAACCTTATATGAAAAATAAGTTGGAAAGCAGACAACTTAGCATATTATAGAAGTGGTAGAGTGCTTCCTTAGAAAACACAAGGCTCTAACTTGAAATCTCATATCACCCAAAAATTCTAATTTCAGAAAAGCAGATCATATGCTTCACAATATATTTCAGTTTAAGTTAATTGATTAACTTAACAATTAACTTAAAGTTCCTTCATCAGAGATTTTGAATTTATGTAAAATATAGAAAATATTTATATCTAGAAAGTCTAAGAAGGTAATTTTCATACAGAGTTGGTAAGTAAAGAGAAAAGAAAGAAACTAAACTGTGTTCAACTCTTCTAACTCAGTCTATCATGTATAGATAATTTTGTTAAAGGTACATTTTTTCTTGTACAGTATCAGGCATACTAAAACAAATATGGAATGGAAACATTTCAAAATACAAATAGAAACTTATTTTGGGGTTTTCCTATCTCTTTTCTATTAGTACAAATAAAGAAAATTGCAGTTTTAAATTCTCTGGAAAGTGTCATATTACGTACACCATATAGTAGAATATACATAAGAAACTATATTGGCTGTGTATTTGTTGAATAAGATTATTGACTCATTTCTGAATTGAGTCATTCCATGGTGAAGATATTATTGACTTTTTGCTATTCACAATTTATGGTCTCCTGGCCAGTATTTACTCCATTGGTCACTACTAGAACTTCTGGAATATTTGTCTTGTGAGAAAACTGCCATATCCACATAGGCTATTAGTAAGTACATAAGTAAAGATGGACCAAACCTTCATTTTAAATTCTCTTTGTTTTCACTGCATTAAGTCAGATGTAGTGTATAGCAAACTCTCCCAAAGGACTGGAGATGAGAATATATCCTTGCAAATTTCAGTTTTTCAAAATTTAACATTAGTTCTCTTAAAAAAATAAATCTTTCTGTTATCTTATCCCTGGGAATTTATCACTATTCTTACCTGCCATTCTCTCCCACTCCCCCTCTTTTTCTCTTTCTCACTGTTTTCTAGCTTAGATTGTTATTTATTTTTTATATAGCATAGTTTAAATCCACAAGGATTATTCACACTACATTTTGACTCCAATACCTTATCAAGGTGCCTTTGTAAACCAAATAGTTTCTTATGAATAACTCTGAGACTTTTAGATTTCTACTTCACTGTTTAGAAAATTGTATGCGTGAAAGAAATAGCAGATAAGTGATATAGTGCAAAGTGAATTTTCTTCTGAGAAAGGTAAATTAAAAAAATTCTAGTTAAAGGGCAATTTTAAAAATTGGAATAATGTTGTAAACTTAAAAATACATCGATGTTCAAGACCATTTCATTTTTGCCTAGCTTTAATGATAATTCTATGTGATTTAGCATTTTTATTTATCCAGGTTTGGGAATTTGAACTCAGGGCCTTGATGCCCTTGCTAGGTTTGCTTTCTCACTGTGGCAAATGACCTAATACTTAATCTGAATAGCTCTTTGTTAATTGGAGATGTGGACTCTGGTACTTGTCTGTCAGAGCTGTTTTCCAACCTTAGTCTCTGGACCTTAGCCTCCTCAGTAGCCAGGAGTACAATCATGAGCCATGGGCACCCAATTCTTTTTCTTTCTTTCTGTTTGTTTTCACTAGAACTGGGATTTGAACTCAGACCCTCACATTTTCTCTGTTGCCTGTTTTGTCCTTATTCTAAAACTTGTACCATATCTCCATCCTGGTTTAATAGGTTTTTAAAAGTAGCACTTATAGGTTGTTTATATCATCTTCAGAACTCAAATTTGTTAGTTTTTAATTAAACAGCCATTATAAACTCTACATATCATTACTTTGTCTAATCATTATTTTATTCATTTGTTGAAAAAGACTTTTATTTATTTTTTTGGTTGGTTGTGGGACTTGAACTCTGGGCCTGGGCGTTGTCCATGAGCTCTTCAGCTTAAGGCTACCATCCTATCCCTTAAGCCACGGTGCTACTTCCAAAAAATACTTTATTGAGCTCCAACTGTATATCAGTATACTGCCAGGTACTACATTCAAAAAGCTAAGAAGGATCTCTCATCACTTCTACTGTCCCTTGGTTATCTTATATTGTTACACTATCTCACTTTGTTACCTGATATATCAGATATATATGTATTTGGTTATCTGAAATTGGATAGGGAATGGGGGAAAACAAGATGAGGGGTGGGGGAGGGGGGAAGGGAAATGGGGACCAAGACATGTGAAAGGGTATCAATGTATGGGAATTAATGCACCATTTATCTGGCAAATATCATGTAACCCTTCTATTAATTACAATAAAAATATATTTTAAAAAAAGCTAAGAAGGGGCTGGGAGTGCTTGCCTGGCATGTATGAAGACCCAGGTTTGATTCAACAGTACCACATACATAGAAAAAAGCCAGAAGTGGTGCTGAGGCTCAAGTGGTAGAGTTCTAGCCAAGAAAATCCAAGAACAGTGCTCAGGCCCTGAGCTTAAGCCCAGGACTGGCAGAAAACAAAAACAAAAACAAAAAACTAAGAAAGGTGCCTGATCTTGATCTGGTATGTCAAGTGTATCTCTCAGTCCCTTGGGACCCGAAGGAATATGAAATTATAAAATCTGCAACGAAATGTTACTAATCTTTCATGACTGAAAATGATCATAACAGAGGTGTTTTCAGTGATATAATACTTTATTTATTTTGTTATTGTTGGTTTGGGGCTTGAAATGAGGGCCTTGGCCCTGTGCCTGATCTTCTTTTGCTTGAGGCTAGTTCTCTGCTACTTGAGCCACATCACCACTTCCAGCCTTTTCTGTGTTTGTTGTATTGAGGAATCAAACCCAGAGCTTCATGCATGCTAGGCAATCACTCTACCACTAGGCACACTCCCGACTCTATTTTTATCTTAAATTTAAAGGTTTAATACAATTGAAATTAGATATACATTTCATGTAATTTGTCAATATTAATAAAATCTTATTTATCTACACTCATTCTTTCCTTGAGGCTGATGAGATTCAGTTTTAATCAGATGATCAGAATAAAGGATTATTATCTTATAGAGACACATTAACTAATTATCGTGCCTTCATTGACAAAGTTGTCTAACTGACTCATTTTGACTCAACAGCTCTAGACATATTTTTCTTTTTCTTTTCTTTCTTTTCTTTTTTTTTTTTTGGTTGGTTGTTGGACTTGAACTCTGGGCCTGGGCGCTGTCTCTGAGCTCTTTAGCTCAAGGATAGCCCTCTACCACTTGAGGCACAGTACTATTTCCAGTTTTCTGGCCGTTAATTGGAGATAAGAGTCTCACAGATTTTTGTGCCTGGGTTGGCTCCTCAGATCTCAGCCTCCTGAGTAGCTAGGTTTACATACATGACCCACCGACACCCAGCTCATATTTTCTTTTCTTTCTTCTTTTTAATGTTTTTAAGTAGTTGTACAAAGGAGTTCCCATTTAATAAAGCATTTTATGAATGTAATATATCTTGATTATTTACCACTCCCCTCAACATTCTCATCCATCCCTCTCCTACCTACTCTTCTGCATTTTTGTTCCTATTTTCTAAGGATTCTCAAACTATTATTTCTACATGATCCTAACTTTTACTTGTTTTTCTTGCAATAAAAGTATCTTTGGGGAATTTTATTATGAAAAAAATCTTAAAAAAAATCTCAACATTTTTCTGTTCAATAGCACATTAACAACAACAAAAAAATCCATTAATGATACCTAAAAAGGAAGTTGGAAAAAAGTGTAGCATAGGACAATTGTAAATGCTTTTAAATTATTTTTTTTGAAAATTTGAAAAGAAAATCACTCACCATGTTTTTAAAAGTATTTATTAACATAACTCTGACTAAGATATTTTTTAACTCTAAACAGTAATGAAAAAAAAATTTTCCCTAGTCCGGAGGCTTGAATTCAGGCCTGGGCCCTGTCCCTGAGCTTCTTGTGCTCAAGGCTAGCACTCCACTTCTGGAGCTACAGCTACAGTGCCATTTCCTGCTTTTTCTCTTTCTGTGGTACTGAGGAATCGAACCAAGGGCTTGCTATGCAAGAAAGCCCCATTCCCAGCCTGTGTAATGAAAATTTATATTCTAGGCAATAGTTACTGTTTTTGTCAGTCATTCAAATCCATGTACTGTGAACTTGTAGAATATATTTAGGTAAGGATTTTTTAGAAAATTGGTAAAGTGTACTCAGTTCACCTATAAACATATTATTAGAAAATAAACTGTTTTCTTTATGAGTCTATTGCTGCCCTGCATACATACACACATACCTCTTTCATAAGCCACATTATAAACTTAGACATTCGTATTTATTTTATGGCTTTTATTTTTAACTTTCAAAGGAGGAAGTTAACACAAAGTTTGAAGCAATTCATTACACAGAATATTACATGTTATTGCAGAAAGACTATTTGCTTATGCTAATTAGTTTGTTTACATATCTAACCCCTGCCAGTTTATGAAGTCTTCCAAGGGCATGAACTACATCATACCTTTGATTCTTATACCCTCCTACCCAAGTATAGCATATGGTTCCTATTCATCATGTAATGTACATTTATATAGTATATAAAATCAGAACTAGGTAAATTCTTTGATAATGTCATTAATCCCAAATTAAAACCAATTGTATAAAATCACATAATAGTTTTTAATCAGTTAGAATCTTACAAACCATTTATACTTGATTTTTTAATTTTTTCACATAGTTGAAATAAAAAATGTTTTATATATTATTTATTTAGTTCCTTTCAAACAGATATATATTACTATTAAATATTTAATGCTTGAACTATCCAACATTTTTTTCAGTCCAGGGACTTGAACGTAGGCCCTGAACATTCTCTTTGGTCTTTCTCAAGGCTAGAGCTCTACCACTAGAGCCATAGCACCACTTCCAGCTTTTTTCTATATATATGATACCTAGGAATTGAGCCCAGGTCTTTGTGCATGCTAGGCAAGCTGGCCCCTGAACTATACAACTTCTAAAAATACTAGATATAATTTATATTTTAGGTAGATTTTTGTACCGTTTACTGAAATATATTCAGAGCATCAGGTACTGAAGAAAACTTTGGTGAGAAATAATAGGTCATGTTGAATTTGACACATAACCACAAGATCTTTTGGCTGCATCGAACCTTAGATAGAATTAAATATTTGGGAACTCCATAATATAAAGTTTAAGCTCAGGCAGTCAAAACCTTCAGATTCCATTACTGCTAAATGGTATGATTTCAGGCAAGTTCCTGAACTCTCTCATTTCTTCATGTGAAAATGAGTCTTCAAACCCGTACTCTAAAGAATAAAGTTTTAAATTTTAATGAAGTCTACCTTATTTTTTTCCTTCATGGATTGTGTATTTGCTTCTTAATCTGCAAGTCATTGCCAAACTTAAAGTCTTCTATATTTTCTCCTATTTGTCCTTTGGACATTTGCACTTTATAGTATGTGATCCATTTTGAATCAGTATCTGTTTATCTATGAAAGGTAAAAGATCTATGTAAATTTTCTTTGCACATGAATGTCTAGTTTCAGCACTATTTGACTATTCATTGATAAGAATATCTTTGCTTCACTGTATTGACTTCTCTATTTCATTAAAAATAAGATGACTATAGGGCTAGGAGTTTGGCCTACTGGTAGAGTGCTTGCTTTACATGCACGAAGACTTGGATTCAATTCCTTGGCACCACATACAGAGAAAAAGCCAGAAGTGGTGTTATGGCTAAAGTGGTAGAGTTCTAGCCTTGAGAAAGCCCAGGAACAGTGATTATTACACCCTGAGTTCAAGCCCCAGATCTGGCAAAAAATAAAAAAATAAGATGACTAAATTTATCTGAAAAGTGCTCATTTTTTTCTATAGGTCTATTTGCCTACTCTTTTGTAATACCATATTGTTTTGATTACTATAGTTTTTCTAGCATTTGTTTTTCCTTATTTATTGTTGGTTATTCTTGGTCATTAGCTACTTCTCTATTTAAGTTTTAGAATCAGCTCATCAATATCTTCAAATTAGCTTGTGAGATTTTGACAGAGATTGTATTAAATGTTCTATTCAAACCAGGTCATTACAAGTTTGCAAGTATTAAAGAACTAAATTACTTCATGACATAGGAGACAATGTAATAATTTCATAATGTCAGCAGCCAATAGTAAATTAGGACTGAAATCAACCTTCTTTTTACAGTATTTGTTTACAGATTCAACCAATTGCTGTTCAAAAATATTTTCATAGCATTTGAAGTAAATATGCATAATTTTTTGTGTTATATCCTAAACAATGTAATATAAAAAATGCCATAGCATTTGCACTGTCTTAGGTATTAGAGGTAATTTGTACATGTTTTGAAGAATATGGAATTATGTGTGTAAATATTATGCAACTGCTATGTTATTTTATACTAGAGACTGTATCTGCAGATTTTGGTATTCTCAGTCTCTGTAAGGGAAAGTACATGTTGAGTCCATGAAAAAACTAACCAGTAGCTACTTACCTTGCTTTTTTTCATATATTTTTATTGTAATTAATAGAAGGGTTACATTAAATTAACCAGATAGAAGGTCCATTACTTCACAAGCACTGATACCCTTTTTCATGTCTTGGTCCCCATTTCCCTCCCCCACCCCCACCCCTCATCTTGTTTTCCCTCCTTCTCTATCCTATTTCAAATAACCAAATACACACATCCAATATATCAGAAAACAAGGTGAAATACTGTAACAATATGAGATAACCAAGGGACAGTAAAAGAGATGAGAGATAACATAGTACATTAAGGACAACAATCACTCATTATATGGCTTTTGTTTCTGTTACCTTACTTTGAATCTTATAAAGTGAGTAGGTACAAGAAAAGTGTTGGGATATATATTTTCACTTAGCCATTTTAAAAAATAAGTCCTGTGGCTTGAACTCAGAACTGGGCCCTGTCCCTGAGCATCTTTTTGCTCAAGGCTAGCACTCTACTACTTGAGCCACAGCACCACTTCCAGCTTTTTGTGATTATGTTATACTGTGGAATTGATCCCAGGGCCTCATGCATACTAGGTAGGTATCCTGTCACTAAGCCACATTCCCAGCCCCAGCCATGTTTTCAATACTTTGTTATTATTGGTAGTTCTGGGAATTTAAATCAGAGCTTCACAATAGTACCATTTGAGACATGTGCCAATCCTTCGCTTTTTATTTTACTTTGCTTAAGCTAGCCTGGGACTATTAGCTTCCTGAGTCAGCCTCCTGAATAGCTGTGATTTCAGGTCTGTACTACCATGCCCAGCCTTTATTCTGTGGTCTTATTTTTTTGCAATAATGAATGTAGGACCTCACACTAGAGATACACGTAGCTCTTTTTGTTTTCTATGTTATTTTTTCTGGTAGGGTTTCCCTTCTGCCTGCCCCCCCTTTCTCTCTGTCTCTCTGTCTCTCTCTCTGTCTCTCTGTCTCTGTCTCTCCCTCTCTCTGTCTCTCCCTCTCTCTGTCTCTCTCTCTCTGTCTCTGTCTCTGTCTCTCTGTCTCTGTCTCTCTCTCTCTCTCTGGCTCTCTCTCTCTCTCCCTCTCTCCCTCTCTCCCCTCTCCCCCCTTTCTCCCCCTCCCCCCTCTCTCCTGTAGCTGAGACTATAGGAGTGTACAAACATGCCCAGTCATTTTTTTTCCTTTTAAAATTCATCTCTCTTAGTTGTTATGTAGAAAGGGAGAATAAACTTCTTGGACCTTTAAATTTCATTTTTTTCTTGTTCTTCTTAGATTAAATACCCAGAACCCATATGTATATCTTTAATTCAAAGCATTTTATCAAACTGTAATGGTTGTGCTATTGATCTGTGTTCTCATTGTTTTCCAGGAATTAAGTAACATTCTGAAAGATCTTGTTAAACAAGTGAAGATATAGTAGTGATATAACACGAAGATACACCTCCTGACTTTCAAAGCACATTACTATGTGGAACTATAGAGAGAAGGATGAATGTACAATTGATATACTTAGGATTATTGGTGTCAAAATAAGGAATTAGAATGTCACATGCACTCTTACCTTTCATTTTGTATGAATTTTTTTTAGAACATTTTATTTTGTTTCTAAGTACCATCTAAATTATATATAGCCAAACTATAGAACCATACTAAGGAAAGTAGTATCTAAATAGAGGTAATGTTAGCATGTGATATGACTCATCATGCATGGGTTTTAAATTGAGAAATCAGGAAAGTGGCTTGAGCTAGTTTTGTTTTCTTGTGTGAGTAATTGTATAGCTTCACATGTATCACCTAAGGAAGAAAATACACCTGGGATTGGGAGTGGCCTGGGGAACATGTTGGTTGGAGTGTATAACAATTATTTTGGAACTAGTATGTAAAAATAAAGGCTAGATGGATCAGACAATGACCATTTCTTTTTAAAGGAAGGTTTATATAGATAGACACACTGATTAATTTTAGTTGCTGTCATTTCAGATCCATAGTCTTCGACATCTTCTCATGATTGTGAATGTATTTTCCTATGGGATTTATTTCTGTCATACATACCATGTACTGTATACACTGCACCTGTTCATACAGAGTACATTACATTGTAATGTTTGTATAGCTCCATGCTTCTAAGAAGAAGCCAAAATGCCTTTTTTCTAGAATACTAGTAACTTTATTAAACTTAATTCTAATTTTGTCTCTAGTCTTGATTTGCTGAGCATTTTAATTTCTTCTTTGTAGTTATCATTTTGTCTGAAATCAGTTTTCCTTTTGTATAGTCTGTTGCTTTCAGTGCCTCCTTTAAGAATGCTCTGACTTTAAAATCATTATTAGGCTTTTGTCAGAGCAGATTTGTTGACATTCTTCTCACATTAAAAAATAAATGTGAAAGATTGCACAAATAAGCTCTGTACTTCACTATTTCCTGCTAATATGCAAAAAATGTATTTATGATAATTACACGTACTCTGTGCCAGAATTGAAACAATACATTCCTCATAATGGAGCATAAATAAAGAAGGTGGAGCCAGCTGCTCTTAAACTGTTTATTTACAAGCAGGAATGATATAGCGACTATACCTTTTTTACTGTTAGTCTGGCAATACCGAACCTGTTGCTGCATTAGACGAGTTGTATTTTGCTGGATAGGGGAAGGAGGGCTGTCTGCTCTCTGGTAGGAGGGCTTTGTCTGTGCCTTTCTCTCTGTTTCTTTCTGTTTTTCTTTCTCTCTCTTCTCTCTCACTCGCTTGCTTGCTTGCTCTCTCTGTTTCTCTCTCTCTCTCTCTCTCTCTCCTCTCTCTTCCCCCCACTCCCTCCCTCTCTTGCACTCTCTCTCTCTCTTCCCGTCTCTGTGGTTTGTAAGGTAGGTTGCAGTGTGTGTATATACACAACATCAAGAGCAGGAAAATGGACTCATTAGGGAGGCAGGCAGTCATTACCACTCACACTGTACTTCCAGGGAGACACCGATTATGAGAAGAGAGAAACTCAGCGCTGGGGAAGAAGGTAGGGCAGACAACTTTTATAAAAAAAAAAAAAAATCCTGCTGCCTCAATCCCCCCTCTATCTATCATATTTTTTCAGTCCCCAATGCTTTTATTCTTTCTTCCTTGAATTTTAATTTCAGTATTTAAATTAGACAGAGCTAATGCTAGCTTAAAATTTGGAACATCTATAGGAGGCCTACCCTAAGTAATTTTTCTTACTTACTTAAGGGTATGACCTTGTGATTCAGTTTTATTACTTTAAAAATAATTACAAACAAGCCTATTTTTTCTCACTAAAGTACAAAATAAATCAGAATCTTTCACTCTTTTAAAACAAACTCCTCCGTATGTTTGTCTCTTTGCTTTTCTTGTCTGTTTATGCAATTCCATCTGTCTGTCTATATATCATGTTGTCCTTATTTATTGCTAACTGGATTTTGTTAGTTTTTTGCCAATGAGTTTAAGCTGCAGTGACAGTATGGATACTACCAAAGTAAGACTCTTGTTCTTTGTTTTACATCGAAGTTTAAAGTCCATATTTACAGTTTAAATCCTTGAAGCAGGTTGAATACTTTTTGCCAGCATGTTCATTTGATGCCATTGGGAATAAGGTAAGGGATAGTGCCCGAGGGTGGGTAAAAAGCAAGTAAGTATTTTTTTAATCATCACATACATAGAAATATTGAATGTATTTTTCTAAGAAGTAGGTACTCTGGCTTCCAACTGTTATTTTACAGATGGAGTATTACATTTAATACGAATATCCCTAGTTAGTCAGAATGCAAACTTTCTTAACAGTTTTTATTCTGGGACAGTTTCCTTTTAGAATATTACTGTTTATTTATGCTTGGAGAGGGAGGAGTAGGAGACTGGCCTTTTTGTTTTGTTTTGTTTTTTTGACAAAATGTATCAGTCCATCTTACCCAACAAATGTAAGTATTCTCTTAGCACTTTGGGGACCAGAAATAATATATTTGTTATTCCAGATTTAGTTTTGAGGTGCTTTTTTCCTTTATGCCTTTTTCTTTTTATGGTATGAACATTTTAAAACTAGCTGACATTGTTGAAGAAGTCTTCCACAATAGTGTTCACCGAAATGTGGAGAAGTAGTTAAATATGGTCTATTTGAAATAGACTTAATGCAGTTTATTTGGATTTGTCCAAAAGTCTAATGGCTATTAATTTCATAAAAATTAAGGCAGTAGTGAGGCATTTTTTTCAGCAATTACATGAGCAGTGATAGAAAATGGATGCTGATCTGTAGAGATCATTGATAATAACAATCACCTTTTTCTTTGTGATACATTACTTAAGTGGAAGACTTTTTTTTCCTAATTCCATTAGGTTTCTCTGACAACACAAAGAAGTCCATAAAGCAATATTCTTAGCCCACCTGGGATGTTAGAGCAAATTCCCAAACACATTCTCAGGTTCAAATCTAGTAAAATGTTTATTAAAAATCCATTATTCTAGGAGGATGATGGTCCTTGCTGCTTGATAGTCTTTTTGTTAACCACCTGTTCTTAAAATTTTATACTCTTAACTTACTGATTTTCCTAAGCTGTCTTTTAAGCTTGGAAGGCCAGCTTTGACCAAGAATAGTTCAAAGTACTCTTGGGGCCTTCCCCACCTCACAGAAGTCTAGGGAGAACTGTGAGGAGAAATCTTTTAGAAGTGTGTCTTAATGTAACATATAGGAAATTGTATTTTGAGTATGATTTCTTCCATTTAACACAGTGACTCCAAGATTTCTTTCAAAACTAAGAGGTCAAAATGTTATGTCCTATACACCTGTTGTTTTCTGTATTCACACAGGGAGAGTTTTCTGTATTTACACAGGGAGACTTATCTAAAATTCTACTTATTTTCAAAAGAAATCTTTTACATTTTTCATGTACACATGTGTATGTAAAAATACCAGTGTGTATTATATGCATCTATGCACACAATTTCATATATGAATGGATAAAGAAATCATAGACTTTTTAGATATTTAAAAATCTCATTAAGTGTATTTATATTTTCTACAAGTAAATGAAAAATGAGGACTTGACAAAGTTCATTTTATTTTAATCTTCCAGAAGGAATCAAAGCAGGAAACAGTTTAGTCATTTCTGTGGTTCTTTTGATTTTTAAATGTATATGTTTTCATTTACATTATAATTCTTAAGCTTCAGTAGATCCAGAATAGTTTTGCTGTGAAAAATAATTCTGCCCTTTTCTTGGAGGGATGATCATAATCTTAATACAGCTGGACATTGTAAAATGTACATAAGTAAACTTAAAACCAGTGTGCTATGCTGTATAGGGGTTTGGAAAGCTGAAAGGCTTGCGTCATAGGAGGGCTATAGAGTGCCAGAGAAATTCATTAACCAGCCTTGCCGATTATGGTGGGCTCTTCTTATCAGCACACGAAATCTGCCTGTTTAGATCCCTAAAGCCTTGGTCAGGTCACAGTATGTTTCATTTTAATGTTGGAGCAGACAGTTATCTAACACACCCACACGAGGAAGTGCTCTAAAGCAGTTATTTCATGCTTTGCCATGCCCTGTAGCTAAAACAATTTGGTACTGAGTGACGTGTGCTTTATAACTCCTATCAGATGAAAATCAGCTTTGCTCTTTGAAAATTGACCCAAACAGTGGAATGCCAAACAGTAAGCACATGCCAGCCTAAATTTCTTATTTTTTTTAACATAAAGGGAGAATGACTTGATTATTTTTAATTTAAAGACTATATAGTGATTTCCTGGATCTTAGTAGGGTTTTAACAATTACAGATACTTTTCTTTCTTTATATATTTCTGCAAAGCCTATATTCATCCAAAGGATAACAGCTGCAAACATTCCCCTTGAAATGTTAACAAATAAATAGCATTCCTGTTTATTTATCTATTTTTGCATTTTAATGATTAGTCCTTGTGCTAATTAACAAATTCCCGTATTCATAAAATCTGGCACTACATAAATATCCAATTGTGTGATTATCTACACATGTTCTGACTTTTTATAAATATAGAAATTATCAGTGGATGTGTTCATGGACTTGCCCAACCCTGAGTAATAACTGGTCATGCTGCCACATAGGAGGCCAAATTCAGGCCCTAAACAAATGTGTTGCCCCAGGGTCTGGCAAGGTGTGTGGAATCAGCATCTGGCTCACATTGCTAACTAATGATCTTTTCTGGCAAAGAAAGCACTGGTGTTGACATTCTTTAAATGCTGCTGGTCCTATCCTTCTTCAGCCTTAAGGGTGGCTTGTAAGTGTAAATGCTGATCATTGGCAGTAGAACTGACTTACATTGGATGCTACTGTTGAAGTACATTTTAACAAATGGTGTTGTTCTTCAAATTTACTGAATCCCTACAAAAGGAATAAAATAGTATGTTTATTATAACTACTTTAACTAGTGAGGTATGAACTTAGCATGAGAAATCGAAGCATTGAAAAGAAAATCTAATTTAAAATTTTTTTATAGCTTTGTATTGATTATAAGCAAATTACAAAAATCAAGTGTTACATTAGTGTATCTTACAATTACAACAATAAATACAGTTGTGTAACTATGTGCCCTTAAGTATTACTAACTTACGCAGTAAGCCATTTTAAGTGATTTTTTTTGTATTGTATGAGCCATTTTGACTATTTACAAGGCTCTTAGAGTCAGTGTTGACCATTTACACTTGCTTCAAACCTTCAAATCAAGTATATTACTTGTAGGTATAAAACTTGAAATTTACAATTTTCTTGAAACCTTTCTTTCTTATGTTTCTTTGCTTAAGTAACTTCTAGAGTTTCATAGAATTTCCAAGAACCATAGCCAATGTCAAGTTGCTATCAAGGTCCTTTCCTTTCTTTACCAAAATCCAAAGGTGCTATCTATGTTCTAGAATTTCTACATGGTTGCTCAAATTTATGCTTTCCTGTTACATAAATGTTATGCATTTAATCATATAATGATTCCAGTTATGTATAATGTATCAAAAATATCTTTGAGCCTTTTTCCGCTTTCAGCATAGGCGCATTTAAAGAATACGAGAAATAATGTCGTCTAGTATTACTATTATGTATGCAGCAACCACTACAGCAGATGTTAGAAATAACATTCAGTGGCTTAGAAGAAAATAAAAACTTTTTCTGCAACTCTGGCTGTTCAGCTGTAATAATGAATAAGTGGTATGCTATTTGTGCACTAAACTGTGGAAAAATTATGCTTCACTTTGGCTTCATAACCTCTCTTCTACTCCAGGATCAAGCTTTTTGGTGATTCTACAGTTCACTTGAAAATAATCAGCTGGAGGACATGGCCCTTGCCTTTCAGAAATCTTTTGACACTCGATTGTTAATTCCAGCTGAGTGTTCTGTAGTTCTCTTAAGCAATACAGCCCTTATATAACTGCTTTAATTTAGACAAAGTTTGCCACTGACTTCCAAGTGAGAATATTTAGGTAAAAGCAAGCATTGTAAGTTCTTTGATACACCTATTTTTCAAATAGGAACCTTTGGAACTCTGATGAAAAGGTCTTCATTATGGTGTAACAAGTTTACCCTCTTGAAATTAGAAGTGATTTTGGTGCTGGTTACTTCCATCTCAAAATGAATCTAACATACCTATTATACATAAAGCATTTAAATATTAAGAGTTGATTTGAAGTATCATTCTGTTAAACTTATTAATGTGCAAATGTATACATAGTTGTAGCAACATTTTGTTCTCATGTAAACTTTTAATCTAAAATTTTATTTGAAACCAAAATATTTGTCATTTAAAGCTTAAGTCTTTTTAACTTTCAGAAAGATTACTTTTTTGTTTGACTCAGTTATCTTGACTAAGTTACATTTATTGTTTTTTCTCTTCCTTTAAAGAATGTTTTGTGAATTGCTACTGCAAGCAAATTGTGATTTCTTTTTATAGGATGAACTTTTTTGCAGTAATTGAAGAAAATTAAAGGAATGTTGTCAGTTTATTTACATACCAACTTCAAATTTAGTTTAAAAAAAGACTAAGATCAGAAAACTATGAATGTTCTGGGCCATATAACTTTGTATTTATATACAAATATCAACCAAAAACGATATTGCCCACACTTTAAACAAAAAAGCTTTATTTAAACATCAAGAAATCTGAACAGAAAATGTATTTTTCTTTTATTAAGTTGAAATTAAGCAAGTAATTTTCAAGGATACTTCATATCATTTGTTTTCCCTGTGGACTGTTTCCCACCACCCCATTACTAAACAAAACACTTCTTGACCCATAAATATTCTTTGAGCATATTTAGCAATGCCTTCTTCCCTTCATCTTCTTGGTATTGTACCTATTCCATTGGCTTTAGATAAGACAAGAGAAACCAGAAAGAATACTATAAAATTCTTCCTGTACCTGAAATCAATAATGATTTATTTCATTTCCGTAGGGGCTCAAACTGGTATGATTAAGAATCAAGTTGAGATAAGTTGAGATAATATAAGTAATGCTGAGGGAGGAAGGAGTAGGATATTTCGATGCATTGGAAGTATGATGAGACTCTTTTATACAAACTCCAATAAAAACCATTTGACTTACATGTAGCTCCAGCTTTTCTATCTGTCTAAAGCAGATCTAAATTTCCTATTCATTCCAAGACAGATTCCAGTGGTACTCTAAACAGATCATGGAAAAACAGGACAATATATTTCACATTTATAGACACCCACTCCCAAGTTTCCTTCATGAAGTTACCCCAAAGGGTACCCTTGAATTTGAAGTTGAGAGCATAATGTCAGTGGACAGATTTAATTTGTTCTGATAAAAAGCCTTAACAAATATTCCCCAAACAACAGTCACAGAATGGATTAAAAGTGGATTCAGTGATTGATTGAATAAGATTTTTTGTGTGTCCTCTCAAAATCTAGTAATTTTACTATAAGACAAAATAAAAACTCTAAATTCTGTATCAGTCACAATGGATTCATGTTTTGTTTTATATAAAGACTTTCTGGAGCAAGTTTAGTATAGCGTTTTTATAACAATTTACTCCAATTCCTGCTTGCCTGTGAATTTTCTAATTTTTAGTCTTATTCTGATTATTAAGTTTCAAGAAAATTGTGTTCATATTTACAAAATAACCACAGATATGAAGCTACTGTAGAATCTATATAGAATAGTTCCATTCATATCAACTAAGCAAGAAAATATATGGACAAAGTTTTAGACACTATTTTCTTGTTAGGTTGACAGAAACCCTACGGTGTGACACAAAAAGACTTCCTTGGGCCTCATAAGGTATTAATTAATGCCAAAAAAAATGTACTTAAGTGATTAAGTCTGGAGGTCTCTTATTCCTCACTGCCTTCCTTGCAAATGTGAGGAAAAGTTTCTTGTTAGATTTTCTTTTCTCTTAAAAATATGTGATTTCATTGAGAGTAACTATATATGTGGGTACATCTTCTTGAGTCTCCTACGTGTAAGTTACAAATTTATGTAGAGAACCTTAGACTGGTAACAGAGAAGAATAAAAAGAGAGTATGTGGCCTAAGAGTATAAGTACTTTAATAATTTGAGGTGCTTGTTTCCCCTGTAAGTAGATATCACAATATATTGTTGGGTCTGTTTAATGATGCATTGAATGCAGTAGACCAAAAATTGTTGTTTGTCAGACTGACTTAATTGTATCTGGGTGGTCTGGTAAAAGGCTGTTTTTAAGTAGGTGAAGTGCAGTGTGGTTACTATGGTTCCACTCCTCCCCACTGGCCACTAGATGGAGAGGCGATCCATGTCCACGGCTTGCCCAGGATAAACAGCTCACTTGTGAATTTCTACTGGCAAAGCTGAACTATATGCCTTCGAACATTTTTATGGACATAGACATGACACTTTGGAGAAGCTATCAGAGAATGTATTCTCTTCTATAAAATTGTGATATTCATGAAATGCAAAATGATTTTTCTCCTCCTTAGGCCACTATTAGTGCTGGCAGAAATAGGAGAAGGGGCAGTAGTACAACTCTGGTTTTAGTTATCACAATGGGGCCTTTTGCCTCTTTTGAATTTGTCCATTTAGAAAGGATCTTGAAATGAATGTCAGCACGACAGTGCCACCTTGTGTCTGTGCTGCTTTGAGAGTAACATGCATA
Source organism: Megascapheus bottae (assembly GCF_031878675.1). Taxonomy (NCBI): domain Eukaryota; kingdom Metazoa; phylum Chordata; class Mammalia; order Rodentia; family Geomyidae; genus Megascapheus; species Megascapheus bottae. The sequence continues at coordinate 63,467,832 of NC_143509.1, forward strand.
AGCCAATGAAAAGCAAAGAACAGGATATTTCCAAAAACAAAACAAAAACAAAAACACCCCCCCCAAAAAAAACAACAACAGCAACAAAAGAACAAAGCAAGTTGTTCAAGCTTAGATTTTTTTTCAGTAGCTGTACAAACATTCTATGAAGTCAGTGTGTTTGGCAATTCTTACTGTTTAGTGAAAAGTTAGGATGAGTGAATTTTATTCCTGCTCTCATACTACTTTGTATCAAAAGTTCTACACCACTCTAGGAACAAACAGGGATGTATTGAATTGAGATAACCTGGCAGGAATTTAAGATATTTTCATCTAGTTTTTTCGTTCAGTCATTTCATATGGTGAAATACTCCCTTTTTCAGGTTCTCATGTCAACATTTGTATGTATGCATTTCTTGGTAATATCAGCTCTCACATTTCTAAGCATATATTCCAATTAAGACTTCAATTCAGGCATAGTGTCTGTGTCTTTTTTATCCTGTCTCTAGTATCTCTGACATTCATCACAAAGCCATTTAAATGCCTGGGTTCTGAATAAGTAAGTATCTGGATTGTTTGTGATAGGATTTGTGTTATACTTATGCTACTATGTTAATATAGATGTCTATGTGGTGTAGAACTTTTGATACAAAGTGAGTTTAAATAATTTTCGAATATTTTCTCTTTGAAAGAAATTGTAATATCACCCCTTTCTAAACATCTCATTTATAAATTTACTTTCTTTTACATTAAAATGACCCTTTTCTTTTGTAGTTAGGAAAGCAATGCGTTATTTATGTGTTACAACAATGCATAGGTGACTTTGAAGTATTGTTTCTAATTCTAGCTAAACAACCCATTGGCTGTAATGTCTGGATGATAAACACTTTTTTAGGTCTGCTTTCTATGAATAAAATCAGTGGACAGGACCTGATGGTCTGAAGATGCTTTTGACTCAAGTTTTTGAAGTACTGGAACAGTGCTAATATTACTCTACTAATACTTTAGGTTTCTCAATTTTTAAAGAATAATAGTTGATGATTGAATAGCAAACATTTGAAAGTTCTTTGTTATTTAATTGCTTTAGATGAGGAAGCAGATTTTCTTGTATGAGTCCATTGGATATGGGCAAGGTAAGTGATGTAATTAATGACTTCTCCTCTAGGGGTTATTTATATTTGGTGCATGTTCAGAGGATTAATTGAACTCCCACTTTTCTCCTGTTTATCCATAAGTAAAACTGAACATCAGATGGAAGGATGAACCCATGGCTTGATATTATACTATAGGTTATTTATCACTGAGAGATCATTTCATATGATGTTCATTTTTATTCATAGCACTTAAAATTAGGGCTGCTTTTAATTTTATATGTTTTTGCATGAAATTTACATCTATTGTTTCATTTCATATTCAATTTTCATTAAAACCTGTTCAACTTTTGTTTCCTAATTTGTAAAAGGGTTAACAGTGAACATTACCTTTTATATCTCATTTAAATGACCTTTTAATGAAAGTATTATACATCATGATTGATACTTATTGCCATTTTGACTTTCATTAAAGAAAAGTGGATAAGAAGGTCTAGGTCAAAGTAGAAAAGACATATTGAAAAGTATTGAAATTCATCATCTACATCAGTGTTGTGTTTTTCTCTAGAGATGACTTGAAATGCTAGCTCCATTTCCTGTGTTTTTTTCTGAGTACATATAATAACAGTAATAATATATCCCAGTAATAATATATCCACCAAACCAATTTTTTCATTTTTGGTAAATATTTTTTCTCTATTTCTTAATAGCTAAAAAATAAACAAATAGGATGAAAAAATTTCCTTTCAATATTTCATTCTTATACCCTAGTTTAGTGGCTCTTAAACTAGAGTATGTAAGATTACAGTGTTTTAAAAAAATTTAGATTTCTAAACTTTATCTTTACTAGTTATAGAATAAAACAAAAGCATCTGGAGCCTTGACTAGTATAAGAAAACTTTAGTTAGCTCTCATTGTCATATGGGGGCTTTTTCACTGCCCAGATTTCCAGGTTTTATTCTTTCATGTTCTAAATCAGACTCTTTGGACATCTTTATTTTTACAAAAACTACCTCAGATTTTAACAATATTCCAGTGTCTGGGAATCATTACACTTCTTAAGGCATACTGTCAGAATGGATTTATTGTTGTGCTGGAATTCATTTTTTGTCTCAAATTATTTCTTAGGCAAACATAACCTTACTTTACATTTCGAAGACCAATGTCTACACTATTGTACAATAAAAGTTTAGGCTTGAAAAACAGTTACCACTCTTTCCTTAAAACCCCCAAATTAAATAAGTGGGTTGTTATTGAGTATTTTTTCAAATACATTATTGAAATTAATCTTCAAATATAACTACTGTATACACTAAATTTCCACCTGTGAAAGATTTTTAAAAGTCCAGAAGGTCATAGAATCAATTGGCAAGTTCTGTGAATTGTAGTGGCAAAATCAGGATGCAGAATCTATATTCTTTTTACCGTATCCTAATATTATATAGTATTAAGTAGTGCTAGTGCACTTTATCCTATTTTCCCAATTTAATATATATTCAATAAATTCACACTACAGTAAATGATAATGTCTGATATTAGAGGCCATAAAGTATATTATCAACATAAGGAAAAACATAATTAAACTAAGCAACAAATAAAACAAATCCTACTGAAAAGTGATTCTTTCCTTCTGGAGGTAGATTTTCAAGTCTTAATTTAATTTCGTTAAAGAGGTCTAAATAGTAATAAAACCACAGGTTATTGAATCTATGAAATCTATTTTAACCTCTATTTTTTCACTATGAGGTATGTGTTAACAGATAAAGAGAGAAAGGTTTAAAATACTTAAGATGATTACCCAAGATTGCATATCTACTAAGTGAAGACTTGGGATTAAGTCCTGTTTACATCTAACTTTGACAGCAAAGTTTGGGCTCTTAAACACCAGTATATATCATTTCTGACTTCTTTATACTTAATCTCCAATTCTTTCTTAAGGAAAACCCACTAAGTGGTCATTGAACTAGGATTATTTTGTGTGTCTTGTAGGTTGGAGTTAATTTACAATCCTTTTGAGAAGTCACTTGAAATGAATAATCTTATTTTTGGGGGGGTGGGGTCGGTCATGTGGCTTGAACTCTGGACCTGGGCACTATCCCTGACCTCTCACCTCTAGGCTGCCACTCTACCACTTGTGTTACAGTGCCATTTCCAGTTTTCTGGTGGTTAATTGGAGAAAAGAACCTCATGGACTTTTTTGCCTGGACTGGCTTTGATCCTCAGATCTCAGCCTCCTGAGTAGCTAGGATATAGGCATGAGCCACCAGCACCTGGCTGAAATGAATAATCTTTTGTTTATATTTTATATGAGTTTCAAATTCTGTGATGGGTCACACTATTTTAATGAAAATTCAATCTTACCTATTGTGATACACCATGAAACACAAGCATTTCATAGCTTACTATTGTCAACCTTAAAGTAACTAGTGTACATTTAAAGTTCAAAGAGAGTATTAATTTGTATTAATGCTATTTTTACAGTTCATCAGTGCTTCATAAAATAATTTGAAAAAGGGTTCTTCAGCATTCCTAATGTTCTTATCTGAAAAAAAGTTTCATAATATAAAGTTGAAGGCTATGCATAAAGTGTACTTATGTAATATATTTTACTTTTTGTTATATAAATTAAGATGTAATTATAAATTTTTATAGATAAAAAATACATATGATATGGTCAGTTCAGGTGGAAACATAATCGTGATTTTATGGATTATATATGCACTTTTGGGAATATTCTGAATATTTTTATTCTTAGTTGCCTATCCAATTATGTATCAAAGGTATAGTTTTAAAATTGTTCAAAAAGTCACCAACTGGAGATGAAATCTTACCTTTGATACGTATTCAAGGATTTTAGAAATTTCAATTTTAGTTCTCTAAGAGTGGTCTTTTCTCAGATGACATGTTTTTTTCAGAATGTTTATTAAAGGAGAAGGATGAAAACCTAAAGTGTAAAATGTTATCGATTCTTTTTTTTAAGTTAGAAATTAAACATTTTGTAGAAAGTACCATTTCGCATCAGAGCATGAATTAGAAATATTGGTCAATAATTTATTTAGGCTCCACAGGGAAAATTCTGTAGGGTGTTTTTGAATACCTTCAATTTATTTTGATTTGAGACCAGCTTAAAGGGCATGTGTATCTTAAAACAGTTCTCCATTTTTCCCGAGAAAAATTCCAGACAAGCTATTTGTGGGAGGTAGTATCTCAACAATGAACCTTTTGGGGCCAAATAAGTACTTTAGCACAGCTTAATCCATTACATTCCTTAAACCAAAGCCTGTCTTTCCCACTAAGTATGTTTAACTTTGACTGCTAATTTTATTTCCTTGCAGAGACATAGGAGACAGGAAAAAAGAGGGAAAAGAACTGATGGCATGTGGGTGAGGCTCGGCTCAGGGAATAAAATTTGAAAGAGCCTAGCCAGTATAGGGATGCAAAGAGCAATTGGTATCTGAAACTGTATTGCCCATTTTTTACAGATTAATAAACAAAATGCAATTGAGTTAAAAATAAGTTGCCTAAAGAATAGCTGATTTCAATGTTGAGTTTGGTTTTAAAAGCTAGGTTACCCATTGGTTTGCCAAGAAAAATCGAACAGTCTAGTTCTTCTGACTAAGTGATACTTTTAATATCCTATTGCCTTGTTTCTTCCCTCTGTTTAGTGGTGAATTAGTATTTAACAGCATTCTATAAAATATTTCTAATGATTTTTCTCAGGTTTGGTGGCTGGTTAGCAAATGTATTTTGATTATTGTGGCTAGTTAATGCACACTCTTATTACAGATCGGCTAGTACTGTTTTAGGCCTAGCCTTTATTTTTCTACAATACGTAAAGAAGCAAATGTGGAACCAGAAACAGAACATGTTACAGAATACATTGATTCTTAACTAGTGGCAGAGTTCTAAACAGAAAAACTGTGGTAAATACAAATGAAAAGATAGAGTATTTTTTGACTTCTAATTACTGCAGATACTAGGGTTTTGAGATGAATGTAAGATTGATTTTGATAATTCTTCCCCTTGTCTGATGTCATTATATAGATTTAGTGTAGTTGAACAGTGCTAATAACTTGTCTTCCATAAAAATGTTTGAAACTGTCCTACTTAACCCTGTGCCTGAAGTGCATAGGACAATTGCTTATTGACCTTAATATCATACTGATTAGTTTTATGTGGAGTCAATTTCTCAAGTGATTTAATAAATACACACCTTAAAAATCAACAAGAATTTGTAATCTTTTGATATGTTTAGAAGTACCTTTACCTCCAGATGCCATTAGTAAGTTTTTTTATGGGCACCAGCTATGTAAATTAATGCATCACAAATTTACAAATCTTGACTAGTATATTAATAGATTAGGAAATGTAAGAGCTCCAAAACACCAATGAAGATTAGATAGATGAGATGAGACTAACATTGACAACATCCACAGCTTTGAATCCTATTCTAACAATTAGAATTAATTGATTCCAGAAGATATATGTTTTATTTATCAAATGTGTTCCATCTACTTGCAAATATAAGCTAGTTTCCTTTTAGGGTTTGCTGACACATTCCTTGTTATTTTTATTAGTAATAGAGTTAATAGTAGCAGTACACATGGCTAATTATTAGGTTATAAGACTTTGTTATGAATACAGGCTTATGGTGTTAAACTTAAATTCACACCAGTTGGTGGGAAATCAAATGATTTTCTAAGAAATATGTCGTAGAAGGCTTAAACTAGAAATTGTTAGGAAATAACCTCTTCATAGTAATTTATGTACTTTGCTCCAAAAAAAGTAAATTTCATTTAAACTATGTATTTATCAAACCATTAAAATGAAAGGTGAGAATCACAGTCACAATGTGAAAACTGTATAAAAGTTCAAAACTATAGTTGGTAGAATTTGGGTAGTCTTGGGAATACATATATAGATATAACCAAGAGCATTTATCTGTGAGTTATTTTCAGTGTAGTACAAGCAAAACATTTCATTAAACTTCCTTAGAAATATGTATTTTTTTCTTAAAAAGTTATTTCTGAAGAAATTTAGACAGAACAAGAAGTAACATTGATAAAATTATCTTACAAGAAGGCATCATAACAATTGCTTTTATTAACTTCTAAACTTGATTGAGAGAGGCATGATTACTTCTCATTCAAAACACTCAGTTGTATATTTAGTCATCTTTTTGAACCAGGATGGAAAGACTGTTATATAAACAATAGTCATTTGCAAATTATATTTCATATGGTTAAAAAAGCAACTCGAGAACTTTTGTTACAGGTGGAAATGGTTACCAAAGAAACAAGTTTCTTATGACTTGGCTTTAGGCAAATGTGGTATATTACGATTAAAATGAATTCTTCTCCCCTGAATGCACACAACTCTTATTAATATGTTGGAAATTACACATAGGCAGGAAAAGAATATTTTTGATACATTTGTAAACACATAAATTGGGGTGTAGAGGTTGTCTTAATATTTATGGAACTTTATCCCCAAATCAGATTTTGCTATTTTCTCTTTTATTTGGGTTTACCTTTGGGTACATCAGATTTTGCTATTTTCTTTTACTTGGGTTTACCTTTGTTTTTGTCTTAAAAGAAGTTTTTCTTTTAAGTTAGGTTCCCTGGTGGCCTGAAAGAGTTAATGTAGTTTCCAAGAGTGCCCAACTTCCTTCCAGGGAGTGGTGCTTGCATGTGAGCGAGTCTGGCTCCAGTATATTTGTTCACATCCCAAAACCAATTTGGCACAACTTAAAATGTCTGCTAGGCAGAGGATTCAGTGTTGTTAGGCCACGCAATTAGTGCTTTATTTCATGAGTACCAAATTCACCCAATAGTGTTTTGTTGTAAAGAAGAGCTTGAAATTCACAATAACGGGTTTCATTTATCAGAGCCATATGGGACTCACCATCTTTGGATATATTTGTAAGGCTTTCACAAAGAAGAATCCTTAGGCATCTCAGATTTCAAGAATTGGAGGGCAATCTGGATGAATATCTTTTTTGGAAGTGATGAACTATCGTTTTCATATTTGGCCTCCAATTTCAGTAATCCCTAAAAAGAGCTTTAAAAAAGCCAGGAAAGAGTTAAGTTTTAACTTATTAGCTTTTATTAAAAAATAAGAACCACAATTCTGAGCTCTAGTTCAAATGCAAAGTTCACCTTTGATGTTGAAATTTGGCCACCTAATCTTTGCAGCTTGTAATGTGGCCTTTATGAGAGGAAAGGTGGGTTCTAAATTTCAACTTATTTTTTGTCCTTTTTGCTGGTTCTATTGTGGTTATATATCAATGGATTGTTGAGAAACTAGCTACAAGTTAACTGAAAAATTTAACATTTTGGTACTTACATTTAGGTGCAAGTTAACTGGAAATTTAACATTCTGGTACTCCAAATTATTTCTTTATGTCTTTTGTATAATTCTGTGATCATTAGGGGATCTATCTTACTCTAACATATTCTTGAAATTGTCACAGCAAATTGAGTTTTATAATAACATTCACTATTTTATATATTTTTGAGATTTAAAAAGAAACAATCTCTCCCCATTTGGCTGTAGTTGCCATTACTGACTGACCTACAAATATTTACATTTTTACTAGTTAAAATTTATATTTAAAACATAGAACACTATTATGTTATGACAAACAATAATGTTTTAGGTTATCAAAATTTTAATTTCATTTTGTAGCCTTTTTATAAAGGGTATTCTTGCTCCTACCTGTTAATTCTGGGCAGGGCAGAACAAGCAGTGACAGTTGCTACTTATCTCTATGTAAAGACTATGCAAACTTGGTAAGGAGAGTTTTAAAGCTTATGGTAAGTTGGTAATTACTTAAAAAAAAACTTGTGTGCATTTTTAAAATATGATTTTATTGCATTCACCCATATTACAGTATCTTAGTTTGTATTTTTTAACTAATTTAGTTAACTCTTCTTTTATTGGCATGTTTTAGGCTTCCCAGAGTATGTTTTTTTCAGTTTTTCCATGAACCTGTTGAATAGTAAACTAAAATTTAGTATTCTTTCCTACCTTTTAAACATATTGATACTAATGTAAACTCTTTTAGATACAATTTTATGAGGATTTGTAAATTAATTCCTTGCTATTTCTTCTCTAATATGTATTGTGTTCAACAAAGAGAATACTTGGGTCTTTGTTACATAACTGGTAGTGAGCACATCTGTATAGCTATGGCTCATTTGCTCCCAGGCTATGTGGCCAATAGGGCTCTTGGATAATAAGAAAATTGGAATGGCAAGTTGGAACTGCTTAAATTAACTTTGCATTAATTGTGCAGAATTGCTGGAATGTTTTATGTTCTATTTCATTCTTGGTCACATGTTCTCAAATAATTTAATGAGTATAATCAATCGTTAAAATATTCTAAGATTTTCAGTATTTCATTTTTCCTGCAAACATAGGTCTTGTGATCCCATAAGACAAAACTTCATACTTCATTATGGAACTGAAGATGTACTGCTCTTTTTGGTTGAAAACTAATTATTTCTATAAGGAAGTTTGAAATATTTTCTTTATGGAAATAATTCAGGGCTTGTGATAGTGAACCATAATCAAAAATAAAAATAGAGATTGGATGGTATGTTTTACTCAATTTTGGATTTAGTATAAACTGTAGATTGGGAAAAGAAGGTAGGCATATGAACTCAAGAAGAAAATGCGATGTGATGATCAATGGTCTGTTGCTTATGAATATTTCTAATAAAGGACAGATGATGGGGAAGAAAGATATAACTTGATGGGGCTTATGTGTGAATGATGAAACGATTAGTTGCTAAGAGTATGAAGCAGAGATGAGGGTTATTTGTACTTTATGGCTGTAACTGCCTACCTCTCTGCATTTGTGCTGAAGCTCAGTGATTGGGATGAGTGACATTTGTATGTAAGGCTTGTGGTATAAATAGATTCCATAAATCACTTGGATTGAACAAAAAAATTTATTTGCTTGTCAAGATAGGCCTATTTGATTTTATGATGTGGTGTCCAATTATTTGTACCCATGAACAGAGCTAAGCTCATAGTTTTAAAAAATGAATGTGTATGTAGAGGGAGCAGATGTCTATGTATGCATGTGTGTTTGCATGTGTGTGCATGTGTAAACATGTAAACGTGTAAAGAAGAGCACTGTCATTTCTAGCTCCTATGTATACTCCTTTTCTTGTCAGGTTTTCTTTGTTTCTATCATTGTCTCATTGAACCCATCTGTGTAGAAAATATGTTTGGTGTTTTTGTTTTAGATTATATTAATTTTTCCCTTGTTTTAGCCTCTCATCTTGTTTTCACCTCAAGAATGAAGATTCAACTACAGGACATTTTAGTTCTCACATTCAAGTGATGTTTCAGCTTTTCTTTCCCGTCCGTTTGTCCATATGTTTGCTTGTCTCTGATAGGCTGTGCAGTGAGACAGCAGTTTACTATCTGTGTGTGTGTGAAATTAGCTAATTGGTGTTAGCAGAAATATTTTCACATGTTTTATAAGCAAAGTGCAGCAAGGTATATAAATGTAGATATGATCCAGACACGCGCACGCTCACAACTGTCACTGCTCATGCATAGGCGCTCAGAAGTAATTAATGTTAATAAGATTTTAATGTGCTTGTGAGATCATAATGAGGAGAAATGAATGCTCTGATTAGGAAAAGGTAACTGTGTGTGTGTTTTGGCTTAGAACAAGATTTCAATTTTTATAAACCGCAATTTTAGAACTTGTTTGTGATTGCATCAATTGGTTTTTATTTTCAAATTAGAGGTCTGTTTAGCCATTTGAATGATTAACCACATAAATGGGTGAAACCCTGATCATAAGGAATAGTGCAGGTTTTCATTTGCAAGGCTATGATGTCTTTTGCCAATGCACCATTTTAATGAGTTTCTAAAAAGCATTTTAAGAAGCTATTTGTGGATACAGTATTTGTTTTATATATGTAAATGTTATCTATAGGTTCCAGAGATATCAACCAGACAGTGTGACTCTTGTTTCGGAGGTACCTTCCTGCAAATTAGTGGTGAGGTGTCACAGTATGTTTTTTTGAAATGGTTATTTAACAAACAATAGTTTCTTCCTAAACATAACGTTAACAAATTTAAGGTAATGTATGAGGTAAGCAAATTTACTGTCTCTCAGTGAACTCAAATTCTGTGTAGCCAGTAGACATGTTATAGACTATCTTAAATTCTGCTGGACAAAAGGGTCTTTCTCTGTAAGTTTTCACATATATTTTCATTACTAATTTTAGTTATAAGTATGAATATTTGTTAAGGGCCTTGTGGCACATATGAACCATTTACTGTGAATTGTGTTTTGAGACTTTTAGGATATAATCCCTTTTCAGAACACTATACTGCAATTTAAAGAAATTCTTGAATCTAAACTAAGATACAAGCTAGTGCCATTTATTTTCAATTAAACCTGTTTAGTGGTTTAGGTTTTCCTTGGTTTTGGTTATACTGCTATATTTCTTTTGAGGTTTAAGATGATGTCAAAGAGTGTTAAGAATTTGTTCTCCCTCACTATTTTGAGATTTCTAGAATATTTCAAGTCATGTTAGGCTTTACTTTTCATAGAATCATAAGAGTAATGATTATCTAATGAAAACAGACATTTTTCTTTAATTTTTTATTTAACTTTCTTAGGTCCTATTACATTGAAACATAATTACAAGAAATTTCCCACTCAGTTTATAAAGGAATTTATCAACCTTTTCCCCATAGTCTATATATGATATCCAGTAGTGAATTTTGTTATGTGATCCGTTGTTTTTAGAAAATCTGTCTTGTGCTGTTAGCCTATTAAAACGCCATTATCCTATCATTGCAGGATAATAGATATTTTTCCCTCTTCTAACATTACTTTTCTAAAGTTTCCTGAGTTTTATTGCTTTTACTTGTTTTTCAAAGTTTTAAATCAGCCAAAAGACCTTGTAAAACAAATATTTGTCACATTTTTTGAAATTTTTAGAAACTTGTAAATTGATATAGAGGTAGTTAATACTATTATGAAGGGAAGTAGTCTTATCTAAAAACTTGGTTTTACTTTTTATTTTATCAATAATTTTGTGTCTAACAAGTATAGTGTCACTAGTGTAAGCTTAAATATTTGTTATTAAGCTTAACCTGTGGCACTTTATTCATTTATTTACCTATTTACTTGCTTTCTTATGTATTTGCTATATTAAAGAAGTCCTTGCTAGGTGCCAGTGACTTACACCCATAATACTAGCTATTCAGGAGTCTGAAATCTGAGAATGATGTTTGAAGCCAGCCCTGGCAAGAAAGTCCATGAGATTTTTATCTCCAGTTAACCACCAGAAGACTGGAAGTGGAACACTGATTCAAAGTTTTAAGAGCACTAGCCTTGAGCTAAAGTTCAGGAACAGAGCCCAGTCCCTTGAGTTTAAGCCCCATGATGGGCCAAAAAAAAAAAAAAGAAAGAAAAGAAAAGTTCTTCCCTTCCACAATATTTTTAACTAAACTTTTGCTTCTGTATAGGAATGCTGTTGATTTAAAATATGTATTTATACTTTTTTATATTTTTATTGTAATTAATAGAAGGGTTACATTATATTCACCAGATAGAAGGTGCATTACTTCACAAATATTGATACCCTTTTTCATGTCTTGGTCCCCATTTTGTACTTAATGCTTTTAGATGTTGCAACATCATTCTGTTGTTTGTGGTAGCCCAAGATGAGTTTGAAGATGATTCTCATTCAGTGTTTGGTGTTTATAGGAGTTATTTTGAGTGTCTTTGTCACTTTCAACTGTTGTTTTGGAAGTTGGAAGGCCAAGAATAGAGTGCTAGTGAGGTTCTGGTAAGTGATCTCTTCTACATTGAAGACTGCTTAATTCTTATTAACCTATTAGGAGAACCATCAGGTTTCTGGTATTTATTTCATTAGGACACTATTCCTTCAGGACCTTGTCTAATCCAAATTATCTCACCAGAACTATGGCTCCTAATACCATCACATTGAGTGCTAAGTCTTTTTAACATTCCAATTTTAACATCCTTTTAATAATACATGTATTTTTCTGACTTGACAAATTCAGATAAGAAAACTAAACTCCAAGGAAGATGGATACTAGACTAGAACATACCTTAAACACGTAATATTTTGCAAGGCATATAGTAGGCACTCAATTACTAGTATCAATTAATAACATAATATGTGATGTGATAGTAAGAAATATTATATCATTCTTAAGGCTAGAGCTCTACCACTAGACCACAGCACAACTTTCAGCTTTTTCTATGTATGTAGTATTCAGGAATCGAATCTGGGTCTTCATGCATGCTAGGCAAGCACTCTACCACTAGACCAGATTTCTGGCCCTGGAACAAACTTCTTGATCACCCATGTTCTCAAAAGATGGAGGGGCAAACAGCCTTCCTGTACACAAAAAAATGTGTGTGTGTGTGTGTGTGTGTGTGTGTGTGTGTGTGTGTGTGTATCGCTGGGCTCAGTGGCTGAGATTTGAGGATCATGGTTCACAACCAGCCCGGCACAAAGGACCTGGACTCGTGGTGCTGTGGCTCAAATGGTAGCATACTAGCCTTGAGAAAGCTCAAGGACAGTACCCATGCCTTGAGTTCAAGTTTCAGGGCTAACAAAATAAATCAGCTTCTCAGGTTAAAAAATTGCTATATAATTTAAGTATTTTCTGTTTTATAGATTACGTTTTACTCTGTTGATTGTTTGATTTGCTGTGTGGAAGGCTACCACATTAATATGGAATTCCATTTGTTTTTATTACTGTACCTTTGTTACAGCCATAAAAGCATTGGATTGGTATGGCTGAAGCCATGAAAGTTTCTCTTTCTTTCTCTTTTCTGTAATTATCATTGTTTTAAATCTTAGATTTAAATCTTTAATCCATTTCATGTTGATTTTTGTAGATGTAGCTCCAATTTCATTTTCACATTTTTTGTGAGGATATTCATTTTTCCCAGAACTATTTTTTGAAGAGACTATCTTTATCCTGTATTTTGAACATCTTTATCGAGGATAAGTTGACTACATATGTATAAAATTTATTTCAGAATTCTCTATTGTATATGTTGTCTCTATATCAGTTTCATATTGTTTACTGTTGCTGAAATTAGGATTATACAATTTCAAATTGTAATAAACACCTGATGTGTAACTCTTCCATCTGTATTCTTTTTCAAAATTTGGATATACCTAGTGTTTTTGTGGTTTCATTTTGTCAACTAGAACTTTTTTGGTCATTTTATGAATTGGCACATTAGACTACTAATCTATGCACATAGACTTTCTATACTGTGTGTTTCTTTAGTTTCATCATTGTTTTAAAGTTTTTGCTGTGTTTTGTTCTTCATGATGCCATTTCAAATGGAATTATATTCATAATTTTCTTTTCAGATACTGAAGTTAGTGTGTCGCGATACAACTGATTAGTCTGTGTTGACTTTGTCTTAAAACTTTACTAAATTTATTGATTAGTTTCAGCAGTCATCCTTTAGTTAAGGCTTTCTACATATTATGTATAAACAGGGACTGTTTTCTCTTTCCTTTTTGCTTTAGATGCTTTTCACTTCATTTCTAGTTACTCTGACTGGACCGTCTAATTACTGAATACAAGTGATGGGAATTAACATCTTTGGCTCTTTCAGTTATTAGAGGATGGTCTTCATTTTCACCAAAACAGATAGATTTTCTTTTTACATTTTAAAATTGTTATTATAGAGATGATATGCAGAGGGGTTATAGTTTCATAAATCAGGTAACGAGTACTTTTTTGTTGGTTCTGGGGCTTGAACCCTGGGCCTGGGCACTGACCTTGAGCTCTTCAGTCAGAGCCACTTCCGGGTTTCTGGTGGTTAATTGGAGGTAAGAGTCTTACAAAATTTTTGTGCCCCAGCTGGTTTTGAACCTTGATCCTCATATCTCAGCCTCCTTAGTAGCTAAATGACAGGTGTGAGCCACTGGTGCTGGCATGAGTATTTTCTTTTTGGGCAGAGTAACCGTTTTCTTCATTCCCAGTTTCTCTGCCTATCTCCACACACGAATTTATAGTTCATTTTCAACTAGTGTCTAGTGAGTACCACTGCATTTGTTCATCCTTTGTCCCCTCAAGACATGATTTTTGGCTTATAGCCTGTACTGTTTTGAGACTCTTAAGTTCATCATTTGTTTTTATAAAATTGAGATCTTGATCTTAAGATAATAGCCCACTCTTATTTATAGCAGAACAGTTAATAATAGCCAAGATATAACGTTAACCAAAATGTCCAAATAGAAAATTGGTAATTTCTAATGCATGAACATGAAATTTTAGTTAAGTAAGATAAAGTCTACTCTACAATACTATATTAGCCAATACTGTAAAAATAATGTACTATCTATATGAAGTTTTCATTATTACCTTTGGTTTGTGTATGTGTATTTCCTTACTAGTTTGTTTTTTTGAGATTTTTTTCTTCTGCATATTTATCAAGTTTTACCCTAGTCATAGGGCTTGAGTTCAGTGCCTGGGTGCTGTCAGTGAGCTTTTTCTTCTTCAAGGCTGGTATGCTACCACTTCAGCTGCAATCTCACTTCCAGTTGTGGGTTTTGTGTGTGTGTGTGTGTGTGTGTGTGTGTGTGTGTGTGTGTGTGTGTGTGTGTGTGTGTTTGGTAAATGAAGATAAGAGCCTTACTGTCTTTCTTACCTGGACTGGCTTTGAACAATAATCCTTAGATCTCAGCCTCCCAAGTATCAAGGATTACAGTTGTGAGCCACTAGCACCTTCCTATCTTTCCCTTTAATTATCTTCAATTACTCATAGAACAGGTTTTTAATTCAGCAGTCAGTTAATGGGTACAATTTATCTTAATGAATGTCATCTATTCCATTATTCTGGCTCATTCCAACCTCAGCAATGCCCTTAGGCTCCCTGTTTCTGTTAGCATATGTACTTTAAATATATGGCTGTTTTCTCCCTCTCTTCATCCCTCTCTCTGTGTGGCCTCTATCCCCTTTGCCTATCCACATCACATCATATACTCGAGCTTCCTTGGTGTTCATTTTTTTAAGCCATAAGTTCAACGTTTATAGAGGATACACCACTAGACTCCTACACTGATATACCAAGAGTCCTCTACAATATCTCCTATACTTTGAACAAATTTGTGTAAAACTGCATATGATCTTGTATATATTTTCAAATATGTATTTATAATTTAGATTTAATTTCCACAAGAGAAAACATGGGCCCTTTGTATCTCTGAGACTGACTTAAGGTATTTTTTTCAAGTTCATCCATTTCCATACAGAAGAATAACATTTTGCTATGTACATTTACACATTGTTTCTCCAATCTTTAGAATATATTGACAGTTCATTTTATGTAATTGAATGGAGTAGCAACTATAGCTAATAGAATAAATATTTTTTTCTCAAGTATATTTTGGACAGTTTTCTCTTTGTGAGAGACATTGGAGTGGCAGAAATGGAGACCAAGAAAACATTAGAACAATTATATAAAATCTCCAATGCCAAATATTAATCTAGGAAATATACTGGTAGTGATTTGAAAAGTTAAAATACTTGTAGCAAGAACTTTCTTAACAGTTTTCTGATGAAAATTAATTTTAAATAATAGAATAGGTATGTGGTAAAGAAATCTATCCTAATGTATTCCTTTTATTTTAACTTATTCTCAGGAAATAAAGCTCCTCTTAAAAGTATGAGCTAACTTGAAATACATGATATATAGTATTTGAATCAATAATAGTATTTAGGACAGAGGAATATTTTTGATACTATGTTCCATTTGTCATTTCAATTTCTTATGTGATCCATATGTTACTCCTGTTACAGAAATGACACAATCACTGCCATTTACTAAATCTCCCTTGGTGATTGTATCTAAACAATAAGGAAAATATCTTATTAATCACAACAATCTTGTAAAACAAATATAATTTCCTTTTTACAAATGAGTAATCTAAGGCTAAATGAGACTGTATTTCCACAAGGTCACACATCTAGTCTGGTATAGTTTATCTTAAGTGAAATAATTGAAAATGTGGTTGATGAGCCTAATGTATACACTGCTGTGGACAAAGAGATAAGCATATACTTGCTGTGGCTAGTTGAGGACCATTGACAACGGTGGCTGCAATGAAAGTCCTTTGCATTTTAAGTTCTATTTGTGAAAACTTTTGGGACACACTTGCCTGATACAGCATTTTTAGACTGAGCGTCCATTGGACTTTATACCATGTAACCATTGCCCTGTAACTTTCACCACTCATCTTATCTTAGTATTTAGTCTTAACTTGTATGTTATACTGTATTGTAAGCATATTTCTTACTCACTGCATCTTCATTAGTAGCTGAAAAGCTCTATACCCATTTCCTCACACTGTTTTACTCTCTAGAGTAGCACTGCGTTTCAACTCTGAGAAAAATATAAATTATATAGTATCATCATTTTAATAGAGAAATATCAAAAAATGTATAACCCAGTAGAAATTCTCTAAGTTTCTTTTATCTATAAGAATATTCACACCTGGGTGAATCTGAAGAGATTAGAAAATCCCGACTCTCCCAACTTCTGCTATAAAGAAGTCTAGTTATTGCCTTAGTTTCAAAAGAATAGTTCTCTAAGTATTTCTAAATGTCCGGCTGGCTGCTCTAGCCATCATTTTCTTTGGAAGGCTCTTTGTCATCCTCATGGCGCATCCCTCTGGCATGCATGACCAGCTGCAAGCTAAACCCTGTGGAATAAGAATTCTTTCATCCTTTTGTGTGATGTGTTTCATTTTCAGAGTTTGGATGATCCCCTTCAGCAGGGGCAGCAGCAGGCATTGTTAGTTTCAATAGGCAGCCTGGACGCACAAGAATAGTCATCATAGACAGACAGGCTCTTGGGTCCATCCCTTCATGCCATGTGCTATGTTAGATCACTTTCCCCTGCTGGCTTAACGGCCAGAGAAAAGGTGAAACCAACTGTACCCAAAGGAATCCAGTTGAAGTACTTGAACCTCACTGACATCCATTCTAGTGTTTTCTTATTTTCCTAACCTATGGTTAATTTTTCTGACTAGTTGAAAGGACTAGCATAAACAACAGGGTCATGTTTTATTTCCTGTCTAGTTTATTCAGCAGTCAAAAATTGATGCTATAAGCTGACATACAAATCAGTGTTTCCTATAGTATGGTTTTGCATTTTTATTTAGATATTTTTTCTATCTCTTAATATTCTTACCAAAGCTACTTTCGGTACTTATGTAACTGCTTGGCAACTAGAATGTTGTGTCTGTGTATCTGTGTACAGTCAGGGCATTTTTTTTCTTCATTGACTCACCAACTGATCTCAGTTGTATGTCTATAATACTCTTTTACCTGTAATACTCTTTTACCTATAAGTAGTTCTATGAAGTAGTTACAATTCAAGAAATTAATTTATAAATTCGATATAGTTCTCGTTATAATCTTTTCCTGGTCAATCATGAACTCTGTTTACTTCTTTCTCTGTCTCTGTCTTTTCTGGCAGTTTGAATTCAGGCCATCACACATACTTGGCAGGAACTCTATCACTTGAGCCACATCCACAGCAACCTGTCTTTTTCTATTTTGTCACTGATGCCACTTTAAGTAGGAAAGTAATGTAGGCTGTATCTTTTGATTTTCTTTGCTCATGTGCGTCTTTTGCTGATTAGAGATTCAACCCAGGTTTTAACACCTTCTAAGCACCACGCCCTACAAATGAGCTTCAACTTCAACCCAAAATTAGGCTTTTAAATTTCAGCATTTTCAAAAAATGACCCTAAAATTTAGTGTCCAAAATATAAACCTGGATTTTCATTATTTATTGATAGGTATGTGTCTATGTCTATGAATATGTACATAATATAATTTTATATATATTTGATAAGTACAGTATGTCATTTTGTTTTTTACAATTCTGTTCATATTTGTGAGATGGACAAACTTGTATTATGTTTATTTTTTTAGATAAGGATAGTGCAGTCCCTACAGTTGACTCCACATCAAATAAGTAGTACATGTTTTAGCCAGTAGAAACTGGCTGACCAGGAGTTTGGCCTAGTGGTTAAAGTGCTTGCCTAGCATGCATGAAGACCCGGGTTCGATTCCTCAGTACCACACACATAGAAAAAAAAAGACGGAAGTGGTGCTGAGGCTCAAGTGGTATAGCTCTAGCCTTAAGAAAGTCCAAGGACAGTGCTCAGGCCCTGAGCTCAAGCCCAGGACTGGCCAAAAAAAATTTTTTTTTTTCAGAGCAGGTAATATTTACCCTAGGAGGGAGAATTTTTCTTCCTTAAAATGTAGGTTTTTAAATTTATTAATGTTTAATTTGTGTGTGGTTTTGTAAGACAGGCTTGGACTAGATGTGACCTTATGTATTATTGTGTTTGGAGTAGAATTTTTTTTGATGTTTTCAAATCTTGAAATTCTAATAAGAGGAAAATAAGAAGGAATGTATCAAGTTTTTGCATAGAATTTTGGTGTTATAGTAAACTTCTACCAAATTTGTTTGAATTATAAATCTATTCCACCAAAAATCTGATATACTTACTAAATAGCAATTTTCTGTGATTGGAGAATGAAAAGATAAGTTCTTTCTGCTTCAAGATAGTAGAAACAAGCAAAGAAAACTCCACTACATTTCCATTTACTTCCTAGTGTTCTTACCTAGAATAATTTTTGTTTGTTTTCAAATTTGTTTATGTAGGTTGAATGTGCAATTTTAATTTAATCATGCAAAATAACACTTCATATGATAAAACATGAATAGATATATAAATGGTTATTGGTTTTATGAAATTGAAGTTGAATACATTGGGAAAACTTTTAAAAGGTGAATCATTGAAACAAATTTCAGTTTAGATATATATGAGCTAGACATATAAAAGACTGCCTGGGATACAGATGGAAGCCGACTAAACAATTTGGAAGGATCCTTCAATTGAGTTTATTTTAAAAACCTTTAAGCTCTCACTGATTTTAGATAAACCCAAAGTGAAAGTCATAAACTTAAATATTAAGTAAAATTTAAATGTGAAACTTCAAAGATGTCTAGAAATTAGTGAAACCTTTATACTACATCACATGATTGAAAAATCAGTGTGAAGTTTCATATTGTAATGTTAAATAATGTTAAATATGCTTAATGTCTTAAGTTATGTTGGCCCACTTCTGTTTGATAATATACTTTTGTGTAAAATTGGGACAAAAAGATAGCAATGGTATTTTTGAGTCTACTAGGACTAGTGAGAACTATAGTATATTATTTAAGCTAATGCCTGACATAGTACTAAAATCAATAATTGGTTTTATTCTCCCCATGTCATTTTCTTTGACATCATCAGCTGAGATCATTTGCTTTTTTTGTTTTCTTTTTGGTCAGTCTTGGGGCCTGAACTCCGGACCAGGGCGCTGTCTCTGAGCTCTTCACCTCAAGGCTAGCACTCTACCACTTGAGCCACAGTGCCACATCCAGTTTTCTAGTGGTTAATTGGAAATAAGAGTCTCATGGATTAGCTCTGAACCTCGATTCTCAGATCTAAGCCAACTGGTTAGCTAGGATTACAGGCATGAGCCACAGGCATCTGGCTATCATTTGCTTTAAGGCATGTACGTTTATATTGACACAATATCTGGAATCTTTTTTTCCTACTATAAGAATATTTTATGTGGAAGACATAACTCAAGAATTATCAAAGAAAGTTTGATCATTTTCTGCCCTACAACTTGCTGATTTTTTTAGGATTCATGAAAATAGGAATTTTGACTATTATCATCTGTTCTCAGAAAGTAAAATATAAAATGGTTTGTGAGACATAAGTGAAAGCACAATGTGTTGTCTCAGCTGAATCTCACTGAAATAATGGAGTATAGAGAGATTAAAGTGAATCATCAGCCAGAGGGAATGCTTATTTAGCTCCTGCTTGAAATAGATCAAGATCTAGTCAATATGATTTTCAGTAGAATGCTTTTTACCTATATTTTATCTCTACTATTTTTCCTCTTTTTCCATTTCAAATTAATTATTTGTCTCAACTGCCCTCATTTTTTAAATCTCAGACATTCTTCTATATGTCTTCATTTGTTAACATATGCTCTTTTTAGATTGCATTTATATTCTCTATAGAGAGAACAGTTCCACAGTTTTTAACTGAGTGTATATTATAGTAAGAGAAAAATTGATGATAGTTCCATACATGCTTATACCATACTTTGTTTGACCAACTTGACCAACTCTTATTTTTTCTTGTTCCCCTTCATCTCTTTTCAAATTTGACAGATTTCACTATTCTGTTTTCATAAATGGCATGTAGCATACTTTCGATCTTTGAAGAAAACTATAGTACTTAAGCAGGCAATGTTCCAGAAAACATAGCCTTTAGCACTGTGCAGTAAGGACAAGTAGCTGAGATCTAGAGGATCATGATTCAAAGCCAGCCCGAGAAGAAAAAAATCTCAGATTCTGTCTCCAAAGTAACCAATAAAAGCTGGGCTGAAGGTACGCCTCAAGCAACTAGAATACTAACTGAGCAAGTATGACCCCCTGAATTCAAATACTGTTCCAAATATCTACATAAACATTTTCTGAATGGAAATTGTTTTAACTTACAATTTTATCCCCAGCCAGACTACTATTAATCAAGTGTGAGTGTACAAAAAGGGCACTCTTTTAGAATTCAGGCATTGCAGAGTATATGCATATCTAAATGAGAGAAGACAGAAGAGGAAAAAGTCAAGGCAGAATTCAGGAACTGAAATCATAATTGCAAAAAATAAAACAGTTGTGCATTGATATTAACAATGTCTAATGTTTAGTTGGCTGGGACACAGAAACTTCTAGAAAAGTGTCGGGGTCCTTAATCCCCAGTCCCTTTCGACTAGTAGGAGTGATGGGGAAAATCACACCCCAACCATTCCAAGCCGCAAGAGGAGAGGGCCCACTGTCCTCCCACACTCAGCCTTTCCACGTAGCAGGAACAGAGACGCCACACAGCTTCATCAAGGCAAGAATCTCTCTCTCCAATAAACCCCCTCTCCTGAGGAAGTCCCTCCAGCTAATATACCCTCACTCTAGGTCCCAGCAGAGAGTGATAAACAATAACACATCTGTAACCAATTGTAATCAAGTCTTGCGCTCTGCCTCTTGCGCCTTGCCTTGTCTCAGCAGAAAGTTATTAGACATGGCGTTACTCGGCCCCCAACAGCTCCCCCATTTTTATTTTAGAAAAAAGACAAAACCTAGGATATGAGGGGCTACCATCATATCAGATTGACTGTGCCTGTCTTAGGTGTCTCCAAGCTCGCTAGTGTTCTTACCTGTCATGGGATCACCAAGTCCTTTTTTACTTGGCTCCTTTCTTAGGTTGATAGGCTAACAGCTGGGACTTGCTCGTCCCAGCCGTCCATTTAAGCAAATCAGACCCGATGAGATGCACCTATTTTCATGGGAGCAGATGCCCGTCTCATTAGCATTCACTTTCTGCATTGACTTTGTAGGCAAGCAATAGACATTACAATTATAGCACATAAAAATAAATCCAAACCGATCAATTCTGCCCATCTTTGATCAAGTCCCAAATAGTCTTAACCAATTACCCAAAGTTAGAATATTAACATGTGTCATTTGTGCACATAATTCCAGTCCTCACATGCTGATTAATGGCTTATTCAAAACATTCTCTGTAGGAACTGCAGTGGCAGGGGCAGTAATCATGGCAGAAACAGCAGCTACAGATGTGGCAATGGCCACCACCAGGAAAATACCAAAGTCTCCTCTACTGATAAGGGGGAAAGCATTCTCCTCCGCCTGTACAGGCACTAGTATATACTGAGGGGCTCTTACTACAACAGCCAGAGAAAACAGGGAAACATTCCAGCATTAACTAAAACAACATTATTAACAATTAGATTGAAACCAATAGAAAAAAACAGACTTTCACACAAGACATAGGGAATAGCAGGGCAATGGAAGAATTAGGGTCTTCCAATCCCCCCCTTTTTGTTTTAAACTACTGTCTCCCATGTCCCTAATTTTTCCTATTTCACCTTCCAAAAATGACTCTGGTCCCTTCATTTTCAGGGGGTTATGGGCGAAGATCCATTTTCTGTAATTTCTTCAAGCTGACTCAGGGGCGTTGTCTCCATATTTTGCCAGGGATCCTAAAAAGCTTCATCTTTTGCCTTTTTTATGGTTTTTTTTTGCCTTTTTATGGGTTTTTCTTTGTATTTTCCTTTCAGGTTTCTCTGGTTTTTCAGTCTTTGAGTTTTTCTTACTTCGACTTTTGTAGGTTGTTGCTTCCCTTTCTCTTGTTTACCACCTTTTTTTTTTCTTTCTCTTTGTCTTTCTCCCTGTCTTTTTCTTTTTCCCTGTAAGCAATTTCAGCCTGCATTTTCCCTTCAGGTTTCCCTGGCCCTTCAGTCCCTTTTTTCTTTTTCTTTGCATTATCTTCCTTTCAGGTTTCTCTGGTTTTTCAATCTTTGAGTTTTTCTTACTTCTTTGACTTTTGTAGGTAGTTGCTTCCCTTACTCTTGTTTACCACCTTTTTTCTTTTTCTTTCTCTATGTCGTTCTCTTTGTCCCTCTCTTTCTCCTTGTCTTCCTCCCTGTCTTTTTTTTCCCCTGTGAGCAACTTCAGACTGCATTTTCCCTTCAGGTTTCCCTGGCCCTTCAGTCCCTCCCTTTTCTTTTTCTTTGTGCCTTTCAGGTTTCTCTGATTTTTCAGTCTTTCCTCTATGTATCTCTTGCTTGGCTCAACTCTCAGTCGTGCCCCGTTTCATGCCCCATGTTGGGCGCCAGAATGTCAAGGTCCTTTGTCCCTGGTCCCTCTCGACTAGTAGGAGGGATGGGGAAAAACACACCTGACCAATCTAACCCGTGAGAGGAGAGGGCCCACTGTCCTCCCGCACTCAGCCTTCTTTCCCTGGAGCACGAACAGAGAAGCCACACAGCTTCATCAAGGCAGGAATCTCTCTCTGTCTCTCCAATAAACGCCCCCCCCCCTCCTGAGGAAGTCCCTTCAGCTAATATACCCTCACTCTAGGTCCCAGCAGAGTGATAAACAATAACACATTTGTAACCAATGCTAATCAAGTCTTGTACCCTGCCTCTTGCACCTTGCCTTGTCTCAGGAGAAAGTTATTAGACATGGCGTTACTCGGCCCCCAACAGAAAAGGATGTTTTCATGTGACACAATTAGAATATGAGTTTAATATACTATACTTTTGTATAAAATATTACCTTCAGAAGTTTCACATTTTCATGGTGGACATCGGGAATGACATTCTAAAGCTCTAATAATATTAACTATAAAGAAGCAAATTGTTACTCAATGGTAAAAATAAAAGTGTTCGAAATAGACTACTTGAGTGAATATTGGGAGAATTTAAATAAAGAAAATTAGTAGGTTATACCTAAAATGTATAAATCAAGAATGAGCCTATAAGCATATAATTTAGAAATAATTTATAAACACTGGCCTTAAGATGGGAAGAGTTTCTCAAAGAATGAGAGGTAGCTCAGTGCGTGTGTGTGTGTGTGTGTGTGTGTGTGTGTGTATCATGAAACTATTTTGTAAACTATACAGATGTATTGCTTTCAAAACCAAAAAAATTTTTAAAAAAATTACCATCCAATTAAGAACCCAAGTGCTATGGATGGAATGTTTTGGTTTCCTGAAAATTTGGATGGTCACTCCCTAATCTCCAGTGTTGGACTTTGGGAAATAATTAAGTCCTAAAGATTGGAGCCACTAGCAATGGGCAAAGTGCTCTTTTAGAAGCTTGCATCCTCTTTTGTTTGGGTGCTCACCATTATTTGCGGATATGACAAGCTGAGAACCATATGCAAAGTAGAATGAGGACACTCACAGAATCTGACTATGCTCATATTCTGATCTCAAACTTGCCAGTCTTCAGAATTGTGAGAAATAAATTCCTGCTCAAACAGCTTATGGTAATTTGTCATTTCAGTATGAATTGACTTAAGGTATTAGTTGTTTTGGATTTCTTTCTTTTTTTTTAGGTAGGAGAGTAACTCTTGAGGAAATGTACATATTTTAGTTATTGAGAACAATTATATTTATATATTGACATTGCTGCAATTCAGACATTCTATCCCTTGGGAGTAAATCTCATTTTAAAGCAGTTCCTCTTATGTCTGTCAAGTATACATGTTTACACAGTAAAAGGTATAGTAGAGAATTTAAACATTGTTGCTTCAAGTTCAGATTCTGTGTTTTAAATGAAAGAAAGGCATTAACTATTGATAGCTAAGGAGAAGAGGAAAAGAACAAAAACAACCAGACTTCCGTTTGATTTCGTAGATATATAAGAAAGACACGGGTCATTTATTAAAGAATAGTTTCTGTCTACATTCTAACTGATCTCAAAATGCTTATATTTTTTCTATCAAAAACTTCACATGGCTAGTACATGCATTCTCAGGATGCTTAAAATTGTTTATTGACTTACTATCTATTTATCTATAGTTAATATAAAACACTTTGTTGTGGCTCACAAAATATGGAGATTATGTGATATGGTGCATACAGTTCAGAATTTATATTGTATTTCAATAATCAGAAATATAATTTGCCAAATAGTAAAAGCATGAGTATACTCAAAATATCAAGTATCTTTCAATTTTTAAAATAAGAACTCTGCAATAAAATCCTCAGCATCAAATAAAGCTCAGAACAGGTCTGATAAACAAAAAAATGTTTTTTAGACATCTTCAAATCTTGTTGAGAGAACTTTTTGAATATTGGAGAGGCAGAGACAGAGACCAAGGGAGAAAAGAGGAGGAGATTCTCCTTTATTATTATTTTTTAACCAAGGACATTTCATGTTGAGAGAGAAGAAAGAACAAAAATTTTACCAAAGATTTATTTATGATATAGCTTATAAAGGGTTTCACTGGTAGAGTAGAAAGGGAGAAATGTTAAGTTTTAGTGCTGGTGCTTTGAAGAGTTTCCCTGGTTGTTATAGCTGCTTGGGAAGGCTTGCTCAGTCATCAGTGGTGCCTCATGATACTTTGCTCTGCTTCCCTGATTCTGGTAGACATTCTGCAGGCACTGGCAAGGCTGGTAACTGGTGTAATAGAAGTTGTTGATCCAGTTTTGAGTGTGTATGTGTGAAATTAACACTTAATGATAGATTCTATTGCTGTGAAGGTCAGAAAATACTTTCTAATTAGTTAATGAAAATGAGTAAATATGTAAATATACCATTTAAAATTAATTCATTTTTATTGTTAAGTTGCTGTACAGAGGGGTTACAGTTACATAAGTCATGTAATGAGTACATTTCTTTTTGAACAATGTCATTTCTTCCCTTATTTTCTTGCAGTTTTTACCCTCCCTACTCCCTCTCCTTCAGACTGTAAACTAAATTTTCAACTACTGTTGTATTTATTCATCCTTTCTCCCATCATTTTTGTCCCCCGCTTTCCCTCCCCCAAAGAGATAAATTTACCCACAAGACAGAGGTACAGAAATTTTAAAAATGTCATGTTGTATTGAAAAAAATTATATATTTAGTATCTGAATATACTTTTGCGACCATGATTAAAGTAAGGCTTGAAAAATCCAAAGTGATCTTGATATTATTAAATGGTCTGCCGAAAGAATATCTTAACAATTTTTAAAGAAATTCAGCAAAATTCAGCATTCAATACCAGAAAACTCAACAGTGACTGACATCAAACTAGAAATCATGTTGCATGAAAACAAGTTGGAAAATGTGACATGTAACCATGAGAAAATTTATCATTGTAATCCCACCTAAAAAAGACAGATAGTTGGGTGCTGATGGCACATGCCTGTAATCCTAGCTACTCAGGGGTTTGATATCTAAGGGTTGCTTTCGAAGTCACTTGGGACATGAAAGTCCATCAGACTTTTATCTCCAATTAATCACTAGAAAAAAAGATGTGGCATTGTGTCTCAAGTAGTAGACACTAGCCTTAGCTGAAGGGCTCAGAGACAGCACCCAGGCCCAGAATTCAAACCCTATGACTGACAAAAAAAAAAGGCAGATAGTGGAATTAGGAAGAAAAAATATTTTGTAATGAATATTATAAATAAGATCAATGATTTAAATGAAACTATGACTCTGATGAGAAAAATGAACTAACATTTTTTTCTATTTCTGTAAATAATTTTTTTGCCAGTCCTGGGCCTTGAACTCAGGGCCTGGGCACTGTCCTTGGGATTTCTCAAGGCTAGAACTCTACCACTTGAGCCACAGCAGCATTTCTGTCTTTTTTCTATGTATGTAGTGCCAAGGAATAGAATATGCTAAACAAGCACACTAGGCTAAACTCCCAGCCGTATAAATAAAATTTGTTAAGTTATTTAACTTGTTCTTTTTCATGTGGTAGTGGAAGATGTTGGAAAGGACAGCAGATCTGTTTCTAACACGGCAACTGTTGTAGTTATTGATAGTAACCTTAGTCCCTAGCTCACTGGATAAAGTGACTGTTTCTTTTTACAATGGCCTCTCCATACCCTACCTTCTCTTTCTCTAATCAGAGAGAGAAAGAATGGGGAGGGAGAAAGGGAGGAAAAGGGAGAGAGAGAGATGGCAAAGAGATACTAAACTGCCACATAAATTAATAATAGGAGAGAAAAATTTAAAAAATCAGGACCTCCTCTGGTCTCAAGAAACACATGGATTGCTGTATATTGTGGGGAAAATGTAAGTCTGTGCTTATATTTCTCACTTAGACAAATTCTCAGAGTTAAGGTTGAATATCTTTATCTGAATTAACATAAGAAAGGAGGCAGGTTTTAATAGCTATTGTAAATAAAATATACAT
This sequence comes from Megascapheus bottae, assembly GCF_031878675.1. Taxonomy (NCBI): domain Eukaryota; kingdom Metazoa; phylum Chordata; class Mammalia; order Rodentia; family Geomyidae; genus Megascapheus; species Megascapheus bottae. Next base: position 63,494,733 of record NC_143509.1, read on the forward strand.
TTTGCTGGTATCCCTAAATTATTATATAAGTAATTCGTTAATTATGAAAAATTTCACGCACTAAGAAACTGAAACATGATTGTGAAAGGTATAGTTAACTGCAGTACTATTAATAATCTCCCTAGAATCAATCTAGGAAATATTCCTGATTTTTGTTTCTTTATCCTTGCTGTTTATTTTAGGGTTTAGATAGAGCAAATCATTTTTTTTTTACCAGTCGTGGGACTTGAGCTCTGGGACTGGGCATTGTTCTTGTGCTTTCTCAAAGTTTGGGCTCTACCACTTTAACCACAGTACCACTTCCAGTTTTTTCTGTGTACGTTGTACCAAGGAGGGCTTCATGCATGCTAGGCAAGCACTCTATAGCTAGACCATACTCCCAGCCCAGATCAAATAAATTTTGTAACTTTCAGGCAGTTGTTTACATGATAATAGATAGCATTAAATACCATTATTCCTGGTAATTATTCATTTTAAGCTTCTCAACTGTATAGATTATACTAGAGAGAGTAACCATAAAATATTGTACTATTCAAGTAGGAAAAATATTTGTGTTTGGGATCTAATGCTGCCATTGAATAAATGAAAATTCTGAAGTAGTCGTAGAAAATCCCTCTTTATCTGAGTTCTTTTCTTTTCTTTTTATAATAAAATATTTGAGAAGCTCCTAAACTTTCTATGATTTCAACTTCAAAGCTTACATTAACTAAATTTAAGGTATAATTATGCTATATGACTTCTGGTTATTTCATCCCTTCCTTGGAAAAATATAAAGAACAACCTGTGATGAAAGTTGAAATATTGCTTTTTATTGCTCTTTGTAAGCAGGTCACTTTATATTTTAATCTTGATAAGCAATACTTTCCTTCAAAGCTATTTCTCTGTAGTTTTTTGTTCACAAGTTAACTCAGTATTTCTGTCTATGGTAGGTGAAAATATTGAATATTGCAATGCCTTACATGTGAAAATTCTGAATATTTAATTTTGCAAAGCAGATATTTACTAATGGGAGACAATGAATTAGGATGGTGCCTACAGAGCAAAAGACTAATTTAAACAATGTAATGTGAAAGCCCCATTTAATTAAAATTTTAATTGTTGGTAGTTTATGGGAAAATGTGTTTTATGCAGCTTACCACATGGTAAACTAAACAAAAACATGGCAACATATAGTATAGTCTTCTTTTTTTTGGTGGTCATGGGGCTTGAATTCTAGGCCTGGGCTCTGCCCCTGAGCAATTCAACTCAAGGCCACCACACTACCCCAAGGCATGCCCTGAGCTCTTCAGCTCAAGACTTCTGCCCTATCCCTAAGCCACAGAACCACTTCAGCTTTTCTAGTGGTTAATTGGAGATAAGAGTTTCATGGTCTTTAGTCCCAGGGGCTGGTTTTGAACCATGATCCTCAGATCTCAGCCTCCTGAGTAGCTAGCATTACAGGCATGAGCCACTGCACCCGGCAGCATAATCTTTAAAAAAAACCTTTTTTTGTAGTATCGTATTTTATTTCATAGAAATTAGGCTCAGAATTTAAATGTAAAGAACTGTTTTATAGAGTATCCAGATAATACAATTATAGACAAAACTCTACTCATTTAATAATTTTTATTATGCTCAATAATTTTAAATTACAGAATTAATGAATATAATGAACGTTATGATGGAATATGTGGAATCTCATCGATAAGCATACTGTTATATTATTTATATCTATTTAACTATTAACATTCATCAAACAAAACAGAAACATATATCTGATTAAAGGGAAAGTACTCTTCCTCAGAACTCCATATAAGTAAGGTATAGGTGACAAGATTAGCTTCATCTGTTTACTTTAGAGTATGAGCATTTTGACACTCTTAATGGTTCTAATATGTCATTATACTTTTTAAAGAAATATATCATGCCATCCAAAACTAATTTATCTACTTTCTGTGATGCAGAAGTACAAAAAAAAACAAAAACAGCAAAGAAATGAAAAAACAGCAAGCAGTTTTGGTGGCAAGGAAGGAAGTAAAGCTCTAATGAGGTTATAGAAAGAAGACATAGAGTCTATAATGTGTTGAAATTTATTACAGGATAGAATAAGAGTAATAGTTCTCTTGTTTGGATTTCACATGAGAATAGTACAACCTTTCTGTTTGACATATTTATCAATCACCATCACTACCCCCCCAAAAAGTCTTTAGTACCTGGATGGATCACTGTTCTTGAAAAGGAAACAAGTGCTCGCTTCGGCAGCACATATACTAAAATTGGAACGATATAGAGAAGATTAGCATGGCCCCTGCACAAGGATGACACGCAAATTCGTGAAGCGTTAAAATTTTAAAAAAAGAAAAAGAAAAGGAAACAAGAGCTTAATTATGAGTGACTGTTGTTCTTAATGTACTGTTTTTTTTCTCTTCTCTTCTGCTGCCCTTGGTTTAATCTCGTTACAGTATCTGATTTGTTACTTGGTATATTACATATATGTTTATTTATTTGAAATAGGAAGGGGGAAAAGATTAGGGGAAGGGGTGGGAGAGGGAAATGGGAACAAAAACATGAGAAGGGGTATCAATGTGTGAGAAATATCTGGCAAATATAACTGTAACCCCTCTATACATTAAAATTAAATTAAATTTAAAAAAGGAAAAAGGATTCTTTTGTAGGACAAGATGGCACTGATAAAGTAGTAAAAGGAAGAAGGGTAAGGGTACAGTGGGAAAAGAAACAGGTGATTATAAAGCATGAAGATTAAAACAAAATCTATCAGATCTGTGGATCTGCAACCAGTTCTGCATGGCCTGCAGTGTTTGCAGAAGTTTAGAACACCTGATGATAGTGTATATGCTATACTTGTGAAAGATGATGAAGTTGTAGAGGAAAGCTAGAACATTTACTAATTACTGTAAATCCTTTTGAAGACTGAAATCTAATAAATACTCTTTTGTAGATCAGCCAAATATTGCTGTTTAAGATAAACCTTAAAGAAATGCTCATTTTGAGTGTAAATAAAAAATTTTAAAATCACATCTTTATAAACAAAGGACAGATCATTGTTTCCACTTCCTATGTGTGTGCACATAGAAAGACTGATGCATGACCTTTCATGATAGTCCTTTGCATAAACTTTGGTGAGAAGCAATTATGAATTTGATTTATTTTATGAAGCTTATGGTTACTTTGAAATGTAAACAGTAATAATCACCTCAACATTTGTTTTAATTCAACCATGATTATTTATCTACCTGACGTGACAGACTCTTCTGTTGGGATATTACTATGATTATTATTATGATTTATCAATATAAATTATATGAATCCAAGGCCCTGACATTGGCACAGGATTTAAACCACATTAAATAGGCAGGTTCTGAAATCTCAAAATGGAATTTTGTAGAAATTTCTTTCTTGTTAAACTTTTCTGTCTTGGCCAAACAAGTTCAAGAATATATAGTTAATGGGATATATAAGTATGTCTAGGTATATAAATGAAATATACATATATTATATATATAATAGTAGATTTGTGTGTATATACTCTGAGTAAGAGTAGAATTAGTATTAGATATAGAAAATTATGTCAACCATTTGGTATATGCTCAGTGTGCTTATTACATCTTTATGATCATCTAATTCTGGGATCAAGGACATGTTAAAAATCTCAAGTTATCATGTAGAGAAAGTCCTACAAACTCTTAATTTTACCTTTTTTTGTAGCTTATGAGGCTTGAACTCTGCCTGGGCACTGTGCCTGAGCTCTTCAGCTCAAGGCCACTGCCTTATCTCTGGGCCTGGGAAAGGTACTGGAGCTCTTCAGCTCTAGGCTACCACCCTACCCTTGAGACAAGCCCCATTTCCCGTTTTCTAGGAGTTAATTGGCGATAAGAGTCTTAAATCCTTTTGTGCTCTTGCCTGGCTTTGAACCTTGATCCTCAGATCTCAGCCTCCTGAGTAGCTAGGATTATAGGATTAAAGGTGTGGGTCACTGTGCTGGCAATTTTACCATATTTTAAGGTCAAGTTTAAAAAATTTCTCAGAAGCAGTTATCAAACGGATTTATTTGAGTATATTGTTGAAATATTCTATTACGGTTTCAGAGTCTTTGTGTTTCTAAAAGTTTTCTTATAGTAACTCCAACTTTATAGAAACTACAGATATATTGTTTGTTCTTTTTCTTTCTTTTTTTTTTTTTTGCTTCTCCTTGGCATGGGCTCAGGGCCTGAACAGTGACCTTGGACTTTCTCAATTGCTAGAGCTCTACCACGCAAGCCACAGCATCACTTCTGGCTTTTTCTATTATGTTACTGAGGAATCGAACCCAGGACTTCCTGTATGATAGGCAAGCACTCTATCACTAGGCCAAACTCCTGGCCCGATATAATTTGTTCTTTTGAATACATTTTTTGAATTATTTATTTATTTATATTTGATTGGTCATAGGGTTGAACTCTGGCCTGGGTGCTGTCCCTAAGCTCTGCAGCTCAAAAGAAGTGCTCTACCACTTAATCTACAGTGGCACTTCTTTTCTGGTGGTTAATTGGAGGTAAGAGTCTCATGGACTTTTTGTGCTCCAGCTGACTTTGAACCTTGATCCTTAGATCTCAGCCTCCTGAGTAGCTAGGGTTACAGGCGTGAACCATTGATGCCCAGCTCATTTTTAAAATTAAATTTGCAATACACATAAATCAAGAAAATTCAGCAGAGCAGAAAATGTATGTTTTCCATTGTTCTATTTGTCTACCACTCAAACCTGTAGAAAGCTTTTATTTGGAGCAGAAATAGCTATTGAAGGGTAGTAGTAGAATATTCTGTTATGGTTGGTTGACTATTTCTGCAAAGAGGATACCTTGTAGCTCAAGCCAAACCATTTCATACCAAGGAAGCACACTTTCTATAAGCTAGACTGTGCTAAGAGATCTGTTACATGTGTTATGGTTGGCATTTTCTATTGTAATATTTGGAGAAAGCATGCTTCCTAATTGTAGGTGAAGATGAGGAATGTGTCTTTAAATATATAGACTTGTATTCTTATTTTTAGTGAAGTCCTACCTTTGCTCTTTTCTGCATCATCTATCTGAAAATATCCCTGTATTGTCCTCTCTTGTCCTGTTTTTATTTTCCTTTCCTTTTGTGCCAATAATAGATCTTGAATCCAAAACCGGAGTGTAGTTCTTTAGCGTGTGTGTGTGTGTGTGTGTGTGTGCATGTGTGTGTGTGTCTATTCAAGGCTGATACTCTACCTCTTGAGCCATACCTCCATTTTTGGCTGGCTTTTTGGTGGTTAATTAGACATGAGTCTCATGGGCTAATTTGAACTAGGGTCCTCAGACCTCCTGAGTAGCTAGGGTTACAGACATGAGCCACCAGCACCCACTTTGTTGTCTATGATTCTGCAAACTTACCAACTAGTCCCTGAGTTTTGCTGTTATTAGAGACATATTGTAGATATACATTTTATATATATATATGTATGAAAATAGCATAGTAAAATCTACCAAAAGACTTTAAAAAGAACAAAAAGAGGGAAGGGTTTAAGCAAATATCAAGATCAGATGAGTTTGACCAAAGTACATTATATTGTTTCATACAATTTATACTAATAAGAAATAGCAAAATAACTTGGTAATTTTAAAGAATGCCTTGAAATAATTTTTTCACTATTTTCATAAAATTTTAAGTTTACATATATGTTGCACCGTGCCTCAACAGATTGGTAACAGAATACAGTATGCTATAACTTAGCTAATATGTTTTTGCATAATTTTTAGATTGTGTATATTAATCTTTGAACCATTCATTGTTACTTTGGTATTAAATTCCTGATTCTTGGGCCGGGAGTTTGGCCTAGTGGTTAAAGTGCTTGCCTAGCATGCATGAAAACCCGGGTTCGATTCCTCGGTACCACATACATAGAAAAAAGCCGGAAGTGATGCTGAGGCTCAAGTGGTAGAGCTCTAGCCTTGAGAAAGTCCAAGGACAGTGCTCAGGCCCTGAGCTCAAGCCCAGGACTGGCAAAAAAAAAAATTAATTAAATTAAATTAAAAAAATAAATAAATTCCCGATTCAGAAAATTACATCTGTAGTTAGATTCATTGATACATAAATATATTAGGGATATTTTTAACTAAATAACTTCTGTTCACAGTTGCAAAACTGTGAAATAAGCTGAGATGCCCCACAACAAAATAGTGGATAAATAAAATATTGCATATAAGTTTTATGTATAAATGATATATAAATATCTTATATTCCATGTTGGTTTTTTTTTTAAAAAAAAACAATGATCTATGCATTCTTTTTTGATTACTTGAAAATACTGGGTATGATGATTAAGTATGGAAAAGATGCATCTTCTAGGTGAAAATCTCATTAATCAGTTTGCAAGAAGTTAATTTAGCTCAAGTTTGTCTTGTTTGATTTAACTGGATCTTGCCTAATATGCTTTGTTTCATTATGACATATAATTTTAGTTTTTAGTATAAGTAGAGAATATGGAATGATTTTGAAATAGGTATAGATATCTATCTTGAATTGAACAAGTTTATAAACTAATTCAGCATCAACCAAAAAAATTCAGAGGAAGAATCTGGAAAAAGAATATTTATTGTTTGGAATATACTAAATAAAATATTTCTTTTTTTAACTTTAGGAAAATATTTTGGTTTGATTTTCAACTCTATTGACAAGCTCTACGTTTTAAGTCAGCTTTATTTTTTAGATTTAAGTGGAAATTTCTTTTTCATTAGGCATATTTTCAGCTGCAATTTAGCACATGAACTTTTTCCTAAGAATGTTTCTACATATAGATCTTGACATGTATTAACTTTTAGAAAGTATGACTATAATGTTTTGAAGGTTTTTTTTTTTTGCCAATTCTGGGGCTTGAACTGGTAAGCCTGGTTATTGTCCCTGAACTTCTTTTGCTCAAGGCTAATGCTCTACCACTTGAGCCACAGCATCACTTCTGGCTTTTTCTGTGTATGTGGCACTGAGGAATTGAGCTTAGGGCTTCCTCCTACATGCTAGGCAAGCACTCTAACAGTAGGCTACACTTCCAGCTCCCGTTGTCATTTCTTTATGGTGAGTACATTAAGAATCATTCATTCATATTAAGTGAAGTAAGCCAGACCCAAAAGAACATAGGCTCAGTGGTTTCCTTCATTTGTAATAACTAGTACACATCTTGGACTCTACTAGTAGAGGATTACAATAGCTCAAAACCTAGGTACCTAAGGTCATATAGAATGAGACTAAATGAAAGGGTCACTAGGATATGTAAACAAGAGCTTTATCTTACATGATTGTTGCTCTTAATGTACTATGTTATATCTCTTCTCTCTCTTTTTTTTTGCCCTTTGGTTAGTCTCATATTGTTCCTGTATGTGATGTTTTTACCTGGCATATTGTATATACATTTGTTTATTTGAAATAGGAACAGGAAGGGGAAAACAAGATGATTGGATGGTGTTGGGGAGGAAAATGGGGATAAAAACATGAGAAGGGGTGTGAGAAGTAATGCACCTACTACCTGGCGAATGTAACTGTAACCCCTCTATACATTATCTCAACGATAAAAAATCATTCTAGCTCTTTTGAAATGTATGATATAATATTATTGTCTACAATCTTCCTACTCTTCAGTAGTATGCTAGAATTTCTTTCCTCTATGTAATAGTCATTTACTAATTCCCTAGTAGATAATTGAAAATATTTGTTTCTCATTTTTGTGGGAACTCTTTTTTTTTTTTTTTTGCCAGTCCTGGGCTTGAGCTCAGGGCCTGAGCACTGTCCTTGGATTTTCTCAAGGCTAGAGCTCTACCACTTGAGCCTCAGCACCACTTCCGGCTTTTTTCTATGTATGTGGTACCGAGGGATCGAACCCGGGTTTTCATGCATGCTAGGCAAACACTTTAACCACTAGGCCAAACTCCCGGCCCTTGTGGGAACTCTTAACTTGTATATTTTAATGAATATAGATTTTTTTCCATGAAATCTAGATTGTCTGTTTTTGTGATTTCTGCTTTAATGTCATATTCATTGACTAATTATTGTATAGTGTATATTTTAGATCTTCCATTGGAGTCATTAATCCTCTTTTAATTAATTTTTGTGTATAGTATTAATAGCTCAAGTATATTCTTTTTGCTGTAGGTATCTTCCAAAAAGGCTTTATTTACCCAAAAGGTTTTATTTTCCTCATTAAATGGTCTTGACATCCTTTACAAAAATCATTTAAACATATATATTAGGATTGATGTTTTGAGTCTCTTCTACTTCGTTGGATTGGCTTGTTTGTCATATGCCAGTGCCAGACTCTTTTGGTTGTTGCAACTTTTCAGTAAGTTTTGAAATCAGGAAGTGAGTCCTATGACTTTCTTAGATTCAGTCTTTCACCATGGGCTATGTTGTTAGTTATGAGGTTTTCTGATATAGCATTATTATGTTGAGGTAGGTGGGTTCCTTGTATTATGATTATTTTAAGATATTTCAAAAAGGCATGGGTAGATGTTGAATTTTGTTAAATTCTTTTTATGAATTGAGGTGATTGTTTAGAATCACCTCTTTAATTGTGTTAATGCTTTGTAGTTATTGATCACTTTTAGTGTGATAAAACATTAGGATAAATGTGTTTTTTAACTATATTTACATATTTCTTTATTTCCTTAATTATTTTTGTTGAATTCCTTTGTTGTTTAAGAGTATGTTTGATTAATTTATACTAGTCTATGTATTTTTGTTTATTTTCCTTTGTTTCATCTTTTAATTTATGCTAAAAACTATAAAATATAGTTTTGAAAAATTAACAGTATCATCACCCAGAAAGTCATGATTCTTATCATTGGTTAATTTAGCTTATATAAACAATTTGAATTTTTCCCCATTCCTAGAAGGCTCAAAGAAAGACAATTCTGTCATGATATTATGACATGAACTTATCTTTTGATAAGGGTTTTAAGAGCAAGAGGTCTGATGTACCCAGGGTTGGATAGCATGCCCTGATTTTTGTTGACTGTGACCTCTAAAACTTATTATATTTGAGCCCACTTAATATCAAGGCACCTAATGGAAGCACATTTTTCCACCAAATCATTTTGTACTAATTCAGTACAATTTTGCCCATTTAATATCAATTGACACTAAACGATTTCCTGTGCAATGTCAATTGAAAATCACTTGATTTCCTGCTAATACAGCACTTAGTGTCAATTTCTTTGTGCAGCAAAAGCATTTTTTCAATTAACTACACCATATAATTTTTTGTTTTTAGTTGTTTGCATGGGCTGTCTGATAATAGTTTTGAGAAAGAAAGACATAAGGAGAATAAAATGACTTTCTTCCTTAGCATTAAATATTTACTTTTTATAATTATTTACCACATATAGATAGTATACCAGTTAATGTGGTAGTTAACTGGTATTAATATAAAATAGATTTGTATGTTTTCCAAAACATAATACTAAAATGTATATAAAAATTATTTTAACAAAATTCTCAGTAATTCCTTGATTTCGCTCGGAAGATCTACTAGATACTTTAAAAATGCCTTAATTTGTAGTTGAATAAGTTTTAGTTTTTAAAAACAAAAGTGAGTCAGATGCAGTGGCTTATGCCTTTAATCCTAGCTACTCAGGATGCTGAGATCTGAGGATCTTGGTTCAAAGCCAGACCTTGCACTAGAGAACATGAGACTCTTATCTCCAATTTATCACTACAAAAGGGCAAGTGGGGCTGTGGCTCAAGGGTTAGGGCAATATCCTTGAGCTAAAGAGCTCAGGGACAATGCCCAGGCCCACAGTTCAAGCTCTATGACCCCCACAAAAAAAAGTGAGTCTACTACTATTTCATTGACATAATTTGTAAACTAGGAGAAGCACAGCTGTAACTGCTCCCATTTGTTAATATCTGGCTTATATAGAAAGTATAATTATTTGTATAATATCCTGTACACATATTTACTATTGTGGATGGTCATGAGCAGAGGAAGAAATTGGTGATAATCTCTTGCATATATAATGATTCAGAGCTTTAAATAAACTTTGTGTATATTGACTGTTTATGGAAAGACTAGTCTATTTATCTAAACACATGATGGAATACTCACCTGGAAATAGTGGCCCTATAGCATTAAATTACTCAGGATTGATGAGAGAAGATATTAATGTGTGAGAAAGAACTAAATTACAATAAACTTGAAGTAACAGTTTGGGAGACAGTCCTTACTCAGGATACTCATTAAGCTGCACCCTCAAAGAAACTTCTGATATTGAGAAAGAGGATAAAATAAACTTTATTGAGTTACTATGTCCTGCTCATTATGGTGGTACATGACTGTAATGCAGTACTTTGTAGAGTCTGATACAGAATTACTATGAAGTTTGAGGTCAGCCTCAACTCTTTAGTGAGTTCAAGGTCAGATCACACAACACAATGAGATCTAGTGTCAAAAAGTTTTAATAAACCTTTCAGAATTCTTGCAGTGTTTGATCATTCAAACAATGTTCTCTGGGCTTCTGTTGACATTAGCTTCGATTAGCTCCATTTCAGCAATATATCAAGATTCTACTTTCTTGAATATGTAGTTGACAATACTAGGACTGTTTGGAGAAGTAAACTATGATCCATTCTCATGACAACCCTTAAGCATGGGGTGAAGTAATGCAGCTAAACAGAAAACATTAATATGTAGCCCGAATTTGAAAGTGTGCACAGTGTACTATGGGTATAGGAATGGAAGGTATTTCCACCCTGCCATTTTAGTATATTTCTGATGCCTAAAGAGGTATCTGAAATGATTTTTGAAATTAATAGTTAAGAGAAGACTGACCTATTTCCAGGCAAGATTATTAAGATATAGAGATTATAAACTATATAGTTTATATTATATATGCATGCATACCCACATGCATATGTATTTTTATAAAATTATGGTTCTACTGTGCATATTGTTTTCGAATACATTTTTAGCAGTGTATTTATCATTTTCCCAAGGTCCTTAGTTATATTTAGTACATTATTTGAAATTGTTATATAATATTTTTTATATGTTCAAAAACACTACTTGCAAAATCCATTACATTTAATTTTGTGGTTTCTGCCTTTGTTTTCATGCTTTGGAAGACCTTCTCCAACTCAAAATGATATAAAAATTCTCCTACATTTGCTTCATTTTTTTATGGTTTCATTGTTTACATATATCTCCTTAAACCATCTGGAATTTTATTTTGATATACAATGTGAGATAGGTTCTAAATTTACTGTTCTAAATATTTAACCAGTTGTCCCAGCACCATCAATTGAAAAATCTATGTTTTCCCCACTGATTTGAAATGCATTATTTATCATATGCTAAATACTTAATTTACAAAAGCGGTTGTCTCTTGCCTTTCTATTTGATTTTTAGCTATCTATTTTCTCTCTTCATTTCTAGTAGTTTCTGTGTTCTTTATCTGGACTATAGTAATTGGACTTTTGTGGCTGTTAAAATTCATTTGAAATCTACTAATTATAGATTCCTTTTTCAATTTTCATTTTATGAGATTATTCTTATTCATATAATCTTTTATGAGATCTTCAGAATCATTTAATCAATAATGCCATCACTCTTGTTCTGTCTTCAATTTCATTATATTTTTGGAATGAGTTACATTAAATTTATGAGTTATTTTGGAGATAACTGGCACATATGTTTTTCATCTGAAAAATAAATGTATTTGAGATTGTTTTTAATTTTTAGAAAAAAATTTCTTATTTTTTTCTCATTGGTAATAATATACTGTATTTTTCTGTTTTAGATTTTTTTATGTGATTATCTTGGTGAAATGGAAAAAGCCGTGTGTGTGTGTGTGTGTGTGTGTGTGTGTGTGTGTGTGTGTGTGTACACTATATAAGAATATATAGTATGGGGCCCAGAGTTTGGCCTAGTGGTAGAGTGTTTGCCTAGTATGCACGAAGATCCAGATTTGATTCCTCAGTTAACTCACTCATAGAAAAGATGGAAGTGGTGCTGTGGCTCAAGTGGTAGAACTCTAGCTTTGAAAAAGCCCAACGACAGTGTTCAGTCCCCAGGACTGGCAAAAAAAAAAATACATATATATAGTAAACAAGTGGCTTGAATGTGTATTTGTGTATTTACGTATCTTTTTCAGTGTACTACTATGTAGCACTACATAGATAGCATACCTGATAGATATAGTTGATAAATGGATACAAAACAAGAATAAAAACTCTATTGAAAAATTATTGACTTCTCTTAGTATTTCTAAATTATTGTAATGTGTTGAATAATTATCTCCTTGGATATTGCTACAGCTCTCTCATATTTACAGTTTTTGTTCTTTTTATTACTGCTAGAAATTCCAAATTATAATTATACATATCAATTATATACATAAAAACATAATTTAAAAGGTATAGTAGTCAATTTTTATCAGATTTTTGGCATATGAATTTGTCATGTCATAAGTGATATTAATAGATACCATAATGATGAACAATTTAAACCATTCTTAGTATAAATTACTTTTAATATACAGCTATATTTTTGCTAGTAATTTAAGTGTTTTGAAATATTTAAAGTGAGATAGTTTATGTTAATACTGTAGAAGAAATATAAGCTGCATGTTAGTAAAGTTTTCTAGTATAGCCATGTTTTAAAAAGTAAAAAGAAACAGGTACAATAAAACCCCTTACAACTGCTTTGCCTAAAGAAATATAGTCAGACTATATTTTTTGCCCTCATTTTTTATTAAATAATTTATTAACATTGATTTTTACATCACATTTCAAAAGACATGTTTAACAAACAAGTATTCAAAAAGGGAATCTCTATATACAGTCACTGGCACTTTGATTTTAGAACACAATCAAAATTAGGCTGAGGATTTGTATGTATAAGTAAACATTTATGTAATAAAACATTATGCCTAAAGAGTCATAAGTTTTTATGTCTATGTAGTTGTGTTTATCTTTCCAGTACCATGTCCATAGTATTGGGAAGACTATTTTTTTAAAGTAACATTTGGACCTTTGGCTGTTGAGTTTACAAATGTCTTGACTGTTTATTGACTGCTTCATTACAGGGTTAAGGGAGAAAATGGTAATTTAGAGCTAGCCTCATAGCATAGTGATTCAGATTGTGGTTATATTGTGATTCAGAGGACTGAGTAATATTTCTAGATTTTTGGGGTGGTAAAGAAAGTTTACTTGAACTCATTTAAAACCCAGTGTGATTGCATGACACAACATAAGATAGCAGAGATAGCTTTAAACATAGAATATTGAAGCTGTAGGGACAGATATATCTGGAAATAATCAATACATTGTTAGTTAATAAGTTCATGAGAAGAAATTGCTGAAGGAGAATATGTTTAATGGGATATGTTGATTTATTTTCTCCACTTATTCTATTTGTATCAAAGGATTTTGAATATAGCTGTAAATATATAAATTCCTCTTAAGGAAAGACCAGAGAAAAGTTTTAATAGGATAAAATCTATTTTCATTGTTTACCTTTAGTCAACAACTTGGAGATTATTGATAGAAATATTTGGAGTGAATGGCAAAGATTTATGTGTTTTTACTAAACCAATATTAGTAGCAAACATTTTAAAAAGCAAACATTTAAAACAATTATATGCTAATCCACCATCATCAACTTTCACTTGAGTGCAACACATCTATGTCTAACTGTAAATTGTCTTTTACTTATAGAATGTTATACATAGTCATTAAAGTGAAGTTTTAATACTTGTCACAAAGAATAATACTATACTAAATGGAAAATAGTTTTTGATGATGAGTCCAAGTTCCATATCTGCATTATACCTGGAGAGATAGGCCTGTATATTTTTTTCAGCTATTGTTGCTTTTAAATCTCTGGATTTTCTTTAAAAATAACAGGTTTTGTTTGTACAGAAAAATATTACAGACTTGTTTAATCAGTGAGTACAAAACAAAAAGATAGAGAAATTTAGTAAAGGAAAGAATAGGTCCAGGGTATGTTTATATTAGGATTAAGGAGATTACACATTTTGAAAAATAAAGATAAACAGATATAGCAAAATCCCAGAGACCTGATATTTCAAAAAGACGTATATACAAAGACAGATTGGACTCAAGTGAAAAGTAGGTTGGTACATAGGTAACTATAGCTGTGCTGTTCTCTGAGGCCACTTGATTATCACAATTACTTTGGTATAAGTCTCATTTTTTATAGGTGAGAAAATTATATTTTGAAGATGTGAATTGAACAATTTTCAAAAAAGGTTCTGTAAGATCAGATCTAGGATTTATAAGATTAAAGTGAAGTATTCATGAAATGATTTCCAACTGATGAGCATAATCTTGGACATAATATTTGTATAGACAGTACTCTGAATATGTTTGATTTATATGAAGTGGATAAAAAATTGCCATAAATATTATAATGTAAGCATTATTTATTAAAGTTCCTTCATTTTGTACATTTTCTTTCCTTGATCTCAGCATTACATTAATTTCATTTTCTGTAAAGCCTAGAAATGCATATGCACAAAGCAAACATTTTCTAATCATTGGTAGATTTCCAGTATCTCTCATTAAATAACTTTAGAGATTTACATACATACTTCACAGAATGTATTTGTGATTTCTCTTTTATCTAACCTTCAATATATGCAGTCAGCTAACCAAATTTGCTATGACATTTAAATATAGGCATTGTGTTAGTACCAGGAAGAGAAAATAAATTGATGTTCTTCTTTTTTTTTTTTTTTTGCCAGTTCTGGAGCTTGACCTCTAGACCTGAGCACTGTCCTTAGACTTTGTAAGAGTACAGCTCTACCACTTGAGCCACAACACCACTTCCAGCTTTTTCTATACAGAGGAATCAAACCCGGGTCTGGTGCATGCTAGGCAAGCACTCTATCACTAGGTCAAACTCCCAGCCCCCTGTTCCCTATCTTATTGTGAGCTTATCACATTGATAGTTCCTGACTCCACCTACTTCGTAAAATTTTTCCCTATTAGTGAAAGCTTAATTCATTCCTATTGATAGCAGCACTTACTCCAGTTCCAGGCAAATAGTTTGGATTCGGTAAGCATTGATTGGATCAATGAATGAATAAAAGGAACTGATTGGTGAGGTTTATTACAAGGAAGACTCTGAAGATTAACTCTACATTTTTGTTTCTTGTCGGTCATGGGACTTGAACTTTGGGCTAGGGCACTGGCCCCGAGCTTTTCAGCTCAAGGAGCAAGCACTCTAATCCTTGAGCCACAGCACCACTTCCAATTTTTTCGTGTTTAATTGGAGATAAGCTGTCTCATGGACTTTAGTGCCCAGGCTGGCTTTGTACCATATTCTTCAGATCTCAGCCTCCTGAGTAGCTAAAATTGCAGGTGTGAGCCACCTGCACCTGACATATTGTTGTTGTTTGTGTGTGTATGTGTGTGTTTCCTTGACCATCTTTACCTTCTGATTCAGCATTGTAAGAAGTAGTGTTATACAATCATTTCATATCTAGAGTATAGAATATGTAGCATCATAAAGAATGACATAGATGTCAAATATAATGACTACTTATCTTCACAAAGCACATCAAAACATACATTTATCTCTAAGTTGCTAGTAATTCAATAGTTGAATCACTAAAGAGATATCAGAAAGAATACATTTGTTTATGTTTGTATCATTACCACTAAGTCCACCATTACTATAAGAAAAGGAGAGGACAAGAGGAAAAGTAAGATGCTGCAACAAAGGACAAAGGGCGAACCAGGGATATTCACAAGACAATAGGCTGGAAATGAACTCTACAACTTGGAAGAGGTGGGGGAAGGGAAAGTAGGAGAAAAACCTAGGAAGGGATAATAATGTTCAAGAAGTAATGTACTCACTATCTTACTAGTATTACTGTAACCTCTATACATCACCCTGACAGTAAAATAAAATAAAATAAAGTTGAATTCTACATGGTAGCATGTAGTGCCATGTAGATTTCAACCTCAGCTTTCCTAATGGATAAATTTCCCACTAGTTGGGGAAAACAATGAGAGAATATTTAGAGTACAAAATAAGGAAGAGAAAAAATGTTCAAGGAAAGAAAAAAGTAAAAAAGTATAATGAGAAAAAGGGGTTGTTGAAAGTCTTAGAGCATGAGATTTTAAACACAAAGTTAGATTTACCTAAGAGAAGTCTTTTCAAATATCAGAGTAAAGTTATTTTTAAAATTCTTATCAGCATCATCTGTCTAATATAACTAAAGACAGCACAAATTTACTAATTGCAAATTGTTAGGTAGCTTAAACTTCTCCTTTCAATATTGGCAACTGTTGGGAGCCAGAGTGGAATCAAACTGTACCTTGACTTGCATCAGACAATGGCTTTATTGTCTTATTGTTTTCTGGCCCTATTCTATGTAAATGACCTGAGATTTACCATATGAATGTAACACCTGGAGGTTCCCGGGGTCTGGAGGAGGGAAGAGGGGGGAGTGAAAAATAAACGCTGCAGTCTTTACCTGGACTGCGGATATCCCGGACCCGGTGTGTCTGTCTCTCTTCTGTTTCTTCCTAGTCCTTGCCCCCTATTTCAGGAACCCCAATCTGCGAACCCTGGTTTGCTGCCGGTTGGCCCTGGCAGGCAACAAAAATCTATTAAATCAATTAGTATTTTTAAACCTCTGCAAAACATTAACTTACATCTATCAATATTATTTCTTCATTGCCATATTGATATAGCCAAGAGCCACCTATCAATATTGTTTCTTCATTGTTTTATTTATATAGCCAAAGGAGTAAGGTTATTAAATTTTAAGATTATTTTTATCTGGGATTTTGGTTTTTATTAGATTGATGTATCAGCATGTATATTGTATCAGTCTTTAAGATTAAAATAATTTACCTGTTATTAAAATTTTTTGTTAGTTTTGTCAGAGGCTCGTAATTTGCAATAAACAATTTTTCTTGTTTGTTTATCCCTTGTTCCACATTCCTACTATGTGGTATACTGAAATTTTTAAGGTCAGGAATTTCCTGCTTTGTTTATCGCTTTTATAGGCACTGATTTAATAGTTTCTGGGTAAATAAATGAAGCCTTTGCTTTCTCCTCTCGAATATAGCCTCATAATAATTAGATAAAAATATTTACATGCCTATATGTATATAGTATATATATATGTGTGTGTGTATATATATACATATAGATTCTTCATTTTTTTCATTATTTTTGTTGTCCCTTTGTAAAAACAGAGTATGTGGGTACTCTGTTTACGTTGAGTGCTATTTCTTGATTAATTTCATCTTTAAGTTTCTTGGCCAACTCAAAATGTATTGTGACATTAGTTTTTATTGAACTCTCCTTATCAATCATATATTATAACATCTTGGAGGTGAAGTGCATGTTAGATATTGGCTTTTCCAGTTATTCTGTTGGTACTCCAGCAGGTTAACCAAATGGTCATCATGTGATCATCCCTGTCAGCTGGCTCAGAGCTGAATATCAATCCTCAAAGCTATACATTTACTGTACATTGTATTACGTTTTGAACAACCTAGGTTTATGCTTAGGTATTAATGCATTAAAAATCTACACTGCCTAATTAGGTTTCATTATTTTCTGAGACTCAATAGAAAATTTGTCATTTTAACTTCATCATGTCTCTTCATTTACAAACATGAAATAACTTAAAAATTTTTATTTGTAAAAGAAAATTTTCTTTATTCAGTCATTAATTTTACTAGTAAACCTGTAAGTAGGAATATTTGTATTTATTTCTGCAAAATTTTCCATGTATTTGTTTTTATTTTTCATTGTTTTAATTCTGTTACTTTAGCCAGAATATATTTTCAGTAAAATTCTTTATTGCATTCTTACTACTTTTGAAAGCATTTCAGTTTTACTGATCAAATCAATTCAAATATGATTTTAACTGATACTTATAAGGGTATTTCTCCTATATCATTATTATTTTTATAGTAGCAGTAATAATAATATTTAATTTGGTTACCAATAAGTGGCTTCTAACTTTGAGTAAAAATTAATACTATTTTATGAAATTTAAAGATACAAAATCTCTCATTTAAATTGGATTACATTACCAAACTACTACACTCAGCCATACACAAGCTCTTAAGTGAAGTGTACAATGCAGTTTATTGTCACCATACTTCTTTGTCTAGGACTTCACTACTGTATTGGGAGCTGCTCAATAGTTATTAAACATTTGCTTCATATTCTTCTACTTTTCTATATTTTCAACTTGTTCTTTATTAGCTGTTTCTTCCTATAATTTGCATACTCAGATGAGTATATAAGTATTACTCATCAGATATATATTTGTAAATTTATATATAGACAAAAAAAGAAAACTTTTTTGAAGACTGCTCCTTTATCACTTTTTTTCCTTTTGTTCCTACTTGAAACTTTGTGAGTAATTTTTAATTGTTTACATTTCATCCTTACTATAACCCACTGAAAACTGACTTCTGCCTAGTCAAACTCGGTGAAATGCATGTATATCCTTACTTTATATTTTAGCTATTCAGCATTTTAATGACCACTTTATTTCTCTCATTGTCTCATGATACTTTTTGCCTTATCTCATGATGCCATCTCTTTCTTGTTAGGCTCTTCCTATTTTTTTCATATATTTTTATTGTAATTAATAGAAGGGTTACATTATATTCACCAGATAGAAAGGTGCATTACTTCACATACATTGATACCTTTCTCATGACATGATCCCCATTCCCCGCTATGCCCCCCCATGTTGTTTTCCCCTTCCTTATCCAAATTCAAATAACCAATCAAGCATATATACAATATATCAGATAACAAGGTGAAATACTGTAACAATATGAGATAACCAAGGGACAGCAAAAGAGATGAGAGGTAACAAAGTACATTAAGGACAACAATCACTCATGGCTTTTGTTTCTATATCATGGAGGTCCTTTCATTTAGCCTCATACTATATGGCCTTATGGATGTAGGTTTTGTTCTATTGTAAATCTCTGCTAGGAGAACCCAAAGTTTCTACTGATTATGACAAATGAGGGAAACCATTGAGCCTATGTTCCTTTGAGTCTGATTTACTTCACTTAATAAGTCTTTCCATTTCCTTACACATGGGGCAATGTTGTTCTTTCTGATTGTAGCATAGAATTCCATTCTGTGTAGATACTACATCTTGTTGATCCACTCATTAACTGATGGGCATCTGGGTTGGGGTGGCATATCTTTGCTATGGTATATAATGCTTCAGTGAACATCGTTGTGCTAGTGGATTTAGTATGTCCTTGTTTCTGGATGATTGGGCAGATGCCAAGTAGTGGAATTGCTAGTTCATAGGGGAGCTCTATGTTTAGTCTTTTGAGGAACTGCCATACTGCTTTCCATAGTGGTTGAATGAATTTGCACTCCCACCAACAGTGTAGTAGTGATCCCTCCTGGCCACATCCCCTCCAGCATCTGTTGTTATTAGATTTCTTGATCCTGGCCATTCTATCTGGAGTGAGGTGGAATCTTAGCGTTATTTTGATTTGCATTTCTTTTATGGCCAGAAATGTCGAGCATTTCTTCAAGCGTGTATAGGCTATTCTTATTTGTTCTTCAGAGAAAACTCTTTATATCTTTGGCCCATCTTTTAATAGGATGGTTGTTTCTTTGGAGATTAGTTTTGGGGTGATTCAATTTTTTGAGCTGTTGATATATTTTAGATATGAGGCTCTTCCTATTTCTATAATGCTGATTTTTTTTATCTTTAAGACCTTCTCTTGTTCTCATGTAGTGTTTATTCTTGAGTGATTTTATTCATGCCTTGCATTTCAACCATGAACTATAGTTAAATGACTTTCAGATCTTTAGATGTAGTCAGATTTTCAGTGTTTCTATTATATCCAGTTCTATTCCTACAGACAGTTGCTGGTTTTCTTCAGCTATGTCCCCTAGAAGTACTGCAGGTTTAACCTGTATCAAACCTCAGCTTTTAAAGTTCTTTCTAAAAAGGGCTCTTTCTCACATTTTCTATCCCTGTAAATGGCACCATCATTCAAAACAATGATTTAGTTGAATATTGGACTTTAAACCTTTCTTATATTCTACAGTTGATCCATTGATCCATATGTTATGGGATAAAAGTAGAGCTAGGGGAAAACATTTGTTTTAGGTGAAATTTATAATTCCACTGATACTGGTAAAATAATTGTCAAAGTTCTCCTGATATTAAGTGGCTTGAAGCATGCAAGAAAACTATAATAATGTTTAAGAAGTAGAAGTTTCTTTAGACATTCTGAAGTATCTACTCCTAAAACATGAATCTCCTATATGAGAAGCAGTCCGAGAGAGAACAAATTAAGATCCATTGCAAAAATGAGTTCATAAAAGAGCATGAACAAAGTCGGGAGTTTGGCCTAGTGGTAGAGTGTTTGCCTAGCATTCACGAAGACCTGGGTTCGATTCCTTGGTACCACATACATAGAAGAAAGCCAGAAATGGTTCTGGGGCTCTAGTGATAGAGCTCTAGCCTTGAGAAAGCCCAAGGACTGCTCAGGCCCTGAGTTCAAGCCAGGACTGGCAAAAAAAAAGAGCATGAACAAGCTGTGAGTTAATTTTGTAACTTTTTTATTTCCTTCATGTTAAAAGCATCTATCCCTGATCTAATTTGGTGGGAGATGGATGAGGACAGAGAAGCATAGCAGTATTTACTTAACATATATGGAGGCAGTTGAAAACTTCCTATAGCCTCGTAAAGTTGTAGCCTTCTTAATGTTGTAGGCAAACTCATTTTTCAAATTTGTAGTTTTTTTGGTTGAAACAATCATACTGAACTGCCAGTCAAATGAAAACCTGGGAAATACAATCATACATAACACAAAATTCTTCATAATTACAGCAAATGACAGTTACTGGTTTATGTAATTACTATTAATACTTTCAATTGTTATTTAGATTACTCTATTTATATAAAATGTTTACTGTACTATGGTTTATATTACAATAACAAGAGCAAACTGTATACATCAACAGAGTTACTAAACTATACTGTCCTAACTTATATAAATATATTCTGTGATGTTTACACAGCAAAATCCCCGTATGATAAGTTCATCCTTGTCACTGAATGATTCAAGAAGCAGATCAGATTCTAATCCAAGACTTATGCAAATATCTGCAGACATACCTTATCTTACTCTGACAAAACTGAGAGATATTTCCAGATTTTTCAAAAATTTACATTAGTTTTCTAAAACTTTCCTGTATATCTACCAATCCATTATGAATTATAGATTCATTATAGATTATGAATTGATCAGCCTGATATGGGAAAACAGTATGTGTACATATAAGATGTTTTCATTTGTTCTGAGACATTTATGTATTTTTCTGTAAATGATGTTGAACTATTTCCTATTGATTTATTTGTGTATTTTCTTCTTCAATATTTTGTTTCTGTTTCTTGGTCTAAAAGTTCTTTACTAATATTTTTCCTTATATATACATTTTTCTGTACCCTTTTACAAAATTGTTTTAATTCATATGAAATACACAAGCTTATGTGTACTCTAATCTATGTACCGAAAATTTTGTGAATTAAAACTACTTTTTTGGCTTATCTGAATTTTTGAATTCAGTTTTCTCTCTGAGCTTCAGTTACGGAACTTTAATTGTCCTTTAACAAAACCAATGACTCTAGCTACTGAGGTTCTAATATACACATTTTCTCTACACTTGACTTTCTCACACATTTCAGTCAATAAGAATAAATCAGATCAATTTGGAAGGGTAGCAGGGTATAAAATTAACCCTCAAAAATCAACTGCCTTCCTTTACACCAACAGTGAGAGGAACGAGGCAACAATCAGGAAAGCAACTCCTTTTGCAATAGCCTCAAAGAAAATAAAGTACTTAGGAATTACCATAACTAAGAATGTAAAGGACCTTTTTGATGAAAACTTTAAAACCCTGGAAAAGGAAATTAAAGCAGAACAGAGGAAATGGAAAAACCTCCCATGCTCCTGGATTGGAAGAATCAACCGTGAAAATGACAATCTTGCCAAGGGCTATCTACAAATTCAACGCAATACCCATCAATATCCCAATGGCATTCTTTAATGAAATAGAAGAGGCAATCCAAAATTTCATAGGAAATAATAAAAGACCCCGTATAGCAATAACACTTCTTAGCAGAAAGAACAGTGCAGGAGGAATTTCAATACCAAACTTTAGACTCTATTACAGAGCAATAATTATCAAAACAGCTTGGTACTGGCACAGGAACAGGCCTGAAAACCAATGGAATAGAACTGAGGACCCAGATATTAATCTACAGACCTATGGCCACCTAATCTTTGACAAGGGAGCCAAAAAAAATAGAATGGAAAGAAGATAGCCTCTTCAACAAGTTGTGCTGGCAGAACTGGTTAAGCACCTGCAGAAAACTAAAGTTGGATCCTTCTTTGTCACCCTGCACTAGAATTAACTCCAAATGGATCAAAGACCTCAAAGTAAAAGTCGACACACTGAAAACTTTACAAGAAGGAATAGGAGATACACTAGGCCTCCTTGGCACAGGTCGAAACTTTCTTAATTAAGAAAAATAGAGCTCCCCTATGACCCAGCAATTCCACTACTTGACATCTGCCCAATCATCCAGAAACAAGGACATACTAAATCCATTAGCACAATGATGTTCACTGCAGCACTATTTACCATAGCAAAGATATGGAAACAACCCAGATGCCCCTCAGTTGATGAATGGATCACCAAGATGTGGTATTTGCACACAATGGAATTCTATGCTGCTGTCAGAAAGAATGACATTGCCCCATTTGTTAGGAAATGGAAAGACTTAGAAAAAAATCATATTTAGTGAAGTAAGCCAGACTCAAAGGAACTTAGGCTCAATGGTTTCCCTCATTTTTCATAATCAGTAGAAACCTTGGGCTCTCCCAGCAGAGATTTGCAATAGAGCAAAACCTTGATACATAAGGCCATAAAGTATGATGCTAAATTAAAGGACCTCTGGGATATAGAAACAAAAGCCATATAATGAATGATTGTTGTCCTTAATGTACTATATTATCTCTCATCTCTTTTGTTGTCCCTTGGTTATCTCATATTGTTACAGTATCCCACTTTGTTACCTGATATATTGGATATTTTTGTATTTGGTTATTTGAAATTGGATAGGGAAGGGGGGAAACAAGATAAGAGGTGGGGATTGGGGGGATGGGAAATGGGGATCAAGACATGTGAAAGGGTATCAGTGTATGTGAATTCATGTACCTCCTATCTGGCAAATATCATGTAACCCTTCTATTAATTACCATAAAATATAAAAATATAAAAAAGAATAAATCAGGTAAACAATTAGGTTTTTCTGTTATAGTATTAGTCTAGAGATGACAAGTAGTGACTACATATGTGCATATTGGGGGTAGTTTTAACTGCAGCCTTCTCTTTTCTCAGATAATTTGGTATAATTTATATTTTCCTTTGTCTTATTAAATGTTTATCTGTAAAGCCAGTTACCCTTGGTAAGTTATCCTGTTTTTGTCTTCTGTTTCCTACTTTTCTTCAACTGGCAAATAAAATGATAAGCACTGTTTATTTACCTTTCACTGGAAGTATGAATTTTTTCATAGTACTTTTGAAGTATTATTGCCACTATATTAAAATTGGAGATAGAGTTTCAGATTTGTCTAGTGAACTGTCTTTCAACTTCAGCCTTTGTATCTCAGCCTCTTGAGTAGCTAAGATTAGAGACACACACCACCTATACCTGGCTCATTTTATAATTTTGATCTGAATACTTGGAAAGGTAGAGTCATTCCTATAGGTTCAAAGTGCTTGACTTATTTAGACCCAGACTAGTATGTATTGTCCTGAAAGAATTATGCACATTAATTCTATTTATCATGTATTTATTGAAAGTCTTCTGAGGCATACAGTTCTCTAGGCTTCTTGTCTGCTTGGCGATGTAGCAATGAATAAAAAAGACACTATTGGTACGCCTGGGAGTGTGGCCTAGTGGTAGTGCTTGCCTAGCATGCATGAAGTCATGGGTTAAATTCCTTGGTACCACATTCACAGAAAAAGCCAGAAGTGGTGCTGTGGCTTGAGTGGTAGAGCACTGGCCTTGAGGAAAGGCCAAGGACAATGCTCAGCCCTGAGCTCAAGCCCCAGGGCTAGGGGAAAAAAAAGACACTATTGGGGATGTATCAGTGAATCAAAAAGGCACTATTGTGGATCTTACTCTCTAGTATTTGACACAGAGAAGTTGCTCTCAAATGCAAAGTTTTTAAGAAAAAAAATCTATGATTCTCTGTGTCACTGGATTTTGTTTTTCTTCATTTTTTTACTTTTTTATTCATTATACCTTGAGTTTAAGGTCATGTGAAGAATTCTGGCACAGCAAAAATAAGGCAAAACAAGCTGCTCAGTGTACTGCCTGCCTTTCTTATAATCATATAGGTTCTGTCACTTTTTAAAAAGCCAGAGGAAAAATATTTCCATACAAATCTTACTGACTCTTTTAATAACATCACATTTTGTAGTTTTGTTATGAGAAAGCATCATGAAGTAGGGAGAAGTTTTAACTGTAGTTGAATTTACTTAGATGCTGTGTGATGGATCTCATATGTCCTATATGCTGCTTCAGGTAGAAATTGTTGCTTATTATTTTAATACAAGTTTGATTGGAATGTGATTAATAACATAGAAGAGTTATTTGGGAAATATAAGGTAGGAAGATTTTGTATCTTTTAATTAAGATAAACAGTTATGGGTAGGGAGTTTGGCCTAATGGTAGGGTGCTTGCCTAGCATGAACTAAGACCTGGGTTTGATTCCTTGGTACCACACACAAAGAAAAAAACTGGAAATGGTGCTATGTTTTAAGAGGAAGAGCTCTAGCCTTGAGAAAGCTCAAGGACAGTACCCAGGCCTTTAGTTCAAGCCCTGGGACTGGCACACACACACACACATACACACACTCGCAAAGAGTATGAAATATAACTGATATAGGATTTGTTCACAAATAAACATGCTGCTTCATTCCCACATGGAAAGTAAATAAAGTAATTTTTGATGGAATTACCAGTAAATTTGCTCAAGAACAGTTATGATACAAATTATTAATTTGAGTTGGAAATTTTCATTCAGATTAAAAAAGGATAATAAAATAGTATACTATCAGAGAGATGTAAATTAGGAAGTACAGAAATCTGTTATCACTAATACTTCCTCCTAATTTTTGTATAAAGAAGTAAAAGTATAAAATTGTATATTATTTCATATATATCATGAGCTGATAATTACTTTAAAAATATGTGCTGAGAATAGACCACCATATACGTATTCTGCTAGACTTGTGCATATTGTGGTAATTAAATAAAGAACTGTTTATGGATTCTTCAGTGCAATTGGAATAGAAATCTATCTACCTCCTCCATTTGTACATGCACATATATATGCACTGAATAGTCGTATTATAAATTATGTTTGTTTTGTTATGAAAAATTCTACTTATTTAAAATTTATACTTCAATGACTTTTTTTTCAATGTAAACTTTTGTAGCTAAGATATTTTTTCTTTCTTTTTTATTTTTTTTTCCGCCAAAAATTCCTTTAAAATTGAAACAAGCCATGTTTTGGTGACTCACATTTGTAAAACTAACTAGTCAGGAGGCTGAAATCAGAATCATGGTTCAAAACTAACTTGGGGAGAAAACTTCTGGAGACCCTGTCTTCAATTACCAGGAACAGAAGGAAGAATGAAAAAGACATAAAACAAATGTGGAGGTGTGACTCAATCTGTAGTGCAACAGCTCTACAAGCGATCAAGATAAGCAAGCCCTAGTACTGGCGAAAATTTCCAGTATATTTTCCAGTAGTAAAAAACATGAAATGTTGCTTGAAAGATGAAAAGATGCCTGAAAAGATGATTTCATTACTTGGAACTTCTGCAGTGAAAGGAAAATAGTGACTAGTGACTTAGAAGCATTAGATCATAGGGATAATCATATTTTTCCAGAGTATCATTGCTTTTCTTTAAATGAGAATAAAAGATTATGAAGTTTTTAACACATAAAAATTAACCAGCAACTACAAAGGAAAGTAATTTCATCAAGATTATTTATGCCCTCAAAGTTTTTAAAGACACACAAGCAGAAAGAGTTATATATGTGACCTGTTTTCCTTTTTCTCAAGATGATCCTTTGTTCTTTGATCTCCACATGAGCAAAGACACAGAGAATGGCAATGGGGCCAAGGATGCTAGATGTCTTGGCACTCATTAACTATGGCAATTAGCACCATTTAGATTGATAGATTTCCAAGATGAAAGCATGATTTGGACCAGACAAGGAAAAATGATGATGGCATTTGCAAAAGTGAATGACATTGACCAAGAAGCGACAGAAACTAAGCAGTTTACCTCAAAAGACTTAGATTATTTGAAAAATTGATTACATGATAAGATCATTTCAGCATAACTACAATTCCCTGAAGACTTATTAGTGTTTCCCTAGCATTAAAATATAAGACACCAGGACAGGCTGCAGTAATAGCTTGCTGGCTTGAACCCTGATACATAATGTTCTTGTAATAGTTTATGGGTGACTGCGGTAAATTGGTAGTGAATGTTTTCCATTTTTTGGCTCATCATATCAGATCTGTTCTCAGAGAACATTTTGTTCTGAGAATATTATGAAGGCAATTGATCTAGTTGAGAAGTTGCTTGACAATTTTAATATGATGATAACTTTTCTCCTCTCTAGATTGTATGATTTCTGTCCTTTTAGCTCAGGTCAAATTATGTTGAGTTGGGAGTTTAGTAGTTTGCTGTTATATAAAACCCACATTGATTAAATAATTTATAAATATTACTATACAAAAGAAGACAAATCTCACATTTCCCAGTGCTTTGCTTACCCTTATCTATTTAGATAGATATTGGAATCTCATTCTTAACAGAGAAAACTGCGTTAGGAGGATTAACTTTCAACCTAAATATTCTATTGACTATTTATGATCCTATACAAGGGTTTTATTTTATATAGAAAGAAAATTATCATGCACCAAGTGAAATTACAGTATTTTAAAAAAAAATCAGTCTTAGAGTGGTCTGGAAAAGTACTAAACGATTATCTCATGTGGTGTTCCCTGAGATATTACGTGCATGCATTACATGTGTTTCTTTTTTTAAGCCAAAAACATTCGTACTGCACAGATAGTATGATGAGGAATGTACAGAATTAAGAGAAACTGAAAACAAAGACAAGACAATATTAACATCAGACCCAAGGAAACTTAATGGATATCTGTATACCTTATTACTCATAGTTTTTTAGTGATATTCAGATGCTTTTGCTTTATATAAAAGTTCTATTACAAAAGTAAGGGGCTAGGGCCAGGAGTTTGGCCTAGTGATTAAAGTGCTTGCCTAGCATGCATGAAGACCCGGGTTCGATTCCTCGGTACCACATATAGAAAAACAGCCAGAAGTGGTGCTGAGGCTCAAGTGGTAGAGCTCTAGCCTTGAGAAAGTCCAAGGACAGTGCTCAGGCCCTGAGCTCAAGCCCAGGACTGGCAAAAAAAAAAAAAGAGTAAGGGGCTAAATCGGGAAAGAAATTTTCAAGATTGTGAAATATGGTCTGAACACATACTATATACAGATGGAAGGTGATGGAAGAACATTTAGGATAACAAACTTTCATCTTTCCTTACTAACGTTCAGATATCCAAAAGTAATAGAGTCAATGTGGTTTTATGAAACTACAAACATAAAATCTTGGCCAGCCAGAAAGTCCTAAAGAGGTGATTTTCTGAACTGCAAAAGGAAAAAATTAGACAAATTAGTTAAAAAAAATGCAAAGACAAGTTAGAAGCAAGTAGAAAAGAAATAAAATTAACCTTAGGAACAAAATTAAGAATATATTATTGCAGAGAATTCTAACCAGCAGAAAAGGATTTTCAAATTGTTCTTGCAAGAAGCAGACAGCATGACTGGAAATGAAGTGTTTCCTCTTTCCTGTAAGACTAAGAAAGATATTTCTGGACAGGACAATTTTGTATTAGGATTAGTTGCATTTCCTTAAATGCACTTTTTTAAAGGCTCAGAGCCAAATGACTTGACACACCTAAATACCCATACTTTTAGGTTAATACACTTCCTCTGAGTTTTAGTGCTTAATATTAAAATGTTAAAATTATAAAAATTGATGTGTTTATTAGAAAGGTTATTCTATATCTACAGAATATCAAAACAATACTAATTACAATCAAAAATACTTTAGCCTCAGTGTTTTAAACATGCTTCAAAATGTAATTCAAGTGAAAGTAGCCCCTGGCATCTAGCTTTCCATCTTGTTTTAAATAAACATGTAGTATTTAAATAAAGTGTGCTTTTCCATATGTTCTCATATGCATTTCCTTTTCATTATGTTCATATTATAGGACTTTCACACTTCATTAAATATTTTGAGGGTAAATACATTTTATATCTATTAATTTTTTAATAAATGAAGTTTTCCTTCAAAGGAAACTTTTTTTAATTAGCAAAATAATATTAAACATTATTGCCATAGTATAACTTTGATTGGATATTCTAGTGCCTGTACAACTCTTAATTTCAAGTTTTATAGCTTGTTAGATGAAAGGAAAAGAGTAATTAGATAGCAGATTTTTTTTTTTTACTCATGGAAGGCTACTATTCATGGAAAAATGCATTTAAGGATTTTTCTCCAAAATACTTCAATTTAAAAATGGCATTTTGCTAAAACATAAGTAGCACATAAAGTTTAAAGTTGACTTTTTGTAACTATGAAAATTTTACAGCAACATATAAGTTAGAGAAATAACTAAACACGAAAATCCTGCGAACTATGACTGTAGGATACATTTATTCCAAGTAATGGAATATTGTTACCTCCTCCCTCTTCTTTTTCCCGTTTTCTCTTCACCCACAATTCCCCCACCCCAAGCTGTATAGTTCATTTCCAGCACATTGACTTGAGAGTATTGCTATTGTATTTGTTCACGTTTTGTCTTTTGTCACAGCATTTGTTGTTCCCCTTCCCTTCTCTAATTCAGATAAATGTATAAACAGTTCACAGGGTACCAAAATCAAATACAGTAACAACAGGGGATAAGTTTTAGGGGCGAAAAATTAAAAAAGAAAAAGAAAGCACCATCTAATATATTAAGAACAACAACCACTACTACTACTGCTACTCTACCAGTTGAACTGAATCTTACTTTTTGTTGTACATTTTGAAGATAGAGTTTAGCCAGTGTGAGCTAGTGTACGAACTCAATATAGCTTACTTGTTTTAATTTTTATGTGTAATTAGAACACAGTTCCTTATTATCAATTAATAAATGAATACGTGACTTATTTTGAATGTATATCAAAAGTAATATGATGTACTTTCATTCAATATTAATATGCCTCATATCTTATTGGAAATAGGATTATTTCTGAATTTTAAAGATAAAATTAGAATTTATCATTTTATTTTATTTTTTGATATTTTCAAAATGCTCTAAACAAATCTAGAAAACAGAAGAATTTGCATATTCACCCCATTTTAGGTTGCCTTCATTGTTTGGTCATCCGCAAGCAAGGCCCAGCCACATATGCCCACTTCCACTCAAATTGCACGTAGCCCCAGCCCCAAATGCGTCAGCAGCAGGCTGCTGTCATAGTCCAGATGCCCATTCCCAGTCACATGCTATTTCTAGCATCCAGATGCAACATGCCCTGCTCTGGCTACCTGCCTGATATAGGATATTTTCCCTGGCTGTGTGCCAGCTATAGAATGTTTTGTCCTAGCTAGTACCAGACACAGGATGTTTTTCCTGGCTGTCTGCCACCTATAGGATGGCCTGACTTTTCTGGCTGATATCTCCAGTGTCCAGCTGTAACTGCAAAAGATTTCTGCTCCCAGCCCCTTCTCCTGTCTTCAGGCTCCTTGATACTTATGACCTCCCATGCTACTCTATATCCCACCTGAGCCTGTCAGCTTTGGCTGATAGTACAATCTACATGAGTGTCCAGGTAGCTTTCTGGTCAGGTGCTTTCAAGAAGAATGTAAGAATTTTTTTGCAGAAGCTTAGTATTCTGGTAATATTAGTTGGTATATTCCCTTTAATCCTTTCTTTATATATATGTATATTTAGAAGTATATACTGCATACTTCTAAAGTTTATAATTAGTGTCCATTTTCCTTGACTATTATTACTATTATTATTATTATTATTATTATTATTATTATTTAGGGGGTAGTGGAGTTGATTTCAAGGTTTTGTGTTAGCTAGGCAGGTATTCCCCAACTTGAGCTATGCTTCATTTTTCGTTACATTTTTTTAGAGTTAATCTTTGTTGTAGGGCATTGCTTTTAACTGGCCTAGCCTAGGTCAGAATAATTCTACTTATGCTTTCATTGTTGATGGAATAATAGGTTTTAACTAACTTATTTGTTGGGATGATAGTGATTTGTCTTTTGTGGTCTGGAACTTCTATCTATTTTCTTAAGAAACTTTTATTTTGTTGATTTTCTCTATTATATATTTGCTTTATTTTCATTAATTATTGTTTTACATATTTTTCTGATTCTATCTTTAAATTAATTAATTTAAAGTGACCCTTAAGAAAAGCTCGGCATCTCTGGCCATAAAAGAAATGCAAATCAAAACAACTTAAGATTCCACCTCACTCCAGTTAAAATGGCCAGGATCAAGAAATCTAATGACAACAGATGCTGGAGGGGATGTGGCCAGGAGTGATCACTACTACACTGTTGTTGGGAGTGTAAACTCGTTCAACCACTATGGAAAGCAGTATGGCAGTTCCTCAAAAGACTAAACATAGAGCTCCCCTATGACCCAGCAATTCCACTACTTGTCATTTACCCAATCGTCCAGAAACAAGGACATACTAAATCCATTAGCACAACGATGTTCATTGCAGCACTATTTACCATAGCAAAGATATGGAACCAACCCAGATGCCCATCAGTTGATGAGTGGATCAACAAGATGTGGTATTTATACACAACAGAATTCTATGCTGCTGTCAGAAAGAATGACATCTCCCCATTTGTAAGGAAATAGAAAGACTTAGAAAAAATCATATTAAGTGAAGTAAGCCAGACTCAAAGGAACTTAGGCCTAATGGTTTCCCTCATTTGTCATAATCAGTAGAAATCTTGTGCTCTCAGCAGAAATTTACAATAGAACAAAACCTAGATCCATAAGGCCATGTAGAATGAGGCTAAATTGAAGGACCTCCAGGATATAGAAACAAAAGCCATATAATGAGTGATTGTTGTCATTAATGTACTATGTTATCTCTCATCTCTTTGCTGTCCCTTGGTTATCTCATATTGTTACAGTATTTCACCTTATTATCTGATATATTGTATATATGCTTGATTCATTATTTGAAACTGGATAGGGAAGGGGGAAAATGAACATGAATGACATTGGGGGCGGAGAAATGGGGACCGTGACATGGGAAAATGTATCAGTGTGAAGTAATGTACCTTCTATCTGGTGAATATAATGTAACCCTTCTATTAATTACAATGAAAATACATGAAAAAAGTGATCCTGACCAAAATTATTATATATACTTGAAATCCCTAATACATGCATTTCAATTTATAACTTTTCTACTAAATTATACTTTAACCACATTCCTCATATTTTCATGTGTATGGCCATTTCTGTTTAGTTTTAAATATTTGCTATTTCTGTTTTTTCTAATATGAATTTTTTATTGGAAAATTTTTGATGGTTATTGGGGGCTTAACATTCAAAACGTTAATTTATCTTTTTTCATAATTTCTGATTTCAATGGAATAGGATCTAATGCTTTGTGCTTTGGCTAATTAACTTTAATTTTAAAAAAGGTTACACATTTAGTGGAAAGACATACGTGTTTGAGGAGAAAAGTTTGTTCATTTAGTTCAAACTTCTTAATTTGATATGCTTTCTGCTTAATGACTCAGGATTTTATTTTTTGCTAGCTTCTGTTCAAATTTTATCTCCTCAGTAAGCTTTACAGTAAATTTTTTTATGTATATACACTTCCTCATCTTCTGAGTCCTTTTTCCAGGACTTTATAGCTTTATTTATGTATTCATCAGTGTTTCCTTTACTTAAATATAAATTTGCTGACCACAAGAGCACTGTTTCTTTATCTTGCAGTCTAAAATTTTTTCATCTGCATTTATTTACTACAGAAATCTGGATTATTTTGATGTTAATTTTATCCTTTGGTTTTGTCCCAAACAGATAATGTTAGTGATCATTCCTTACTCCTACACAGGTTTTATATTTCATATG
This sequence comes from Megascapheus bottae, assembly GCF_031878675.1. NCBI lineage: Eukaryota > Metazoa > Chordata > Mammalia > Rodentia > Geomyidae > Megascapheus > Megascapheus bottae. The sequence goes on from NC_143509.1 coordinate 63,527,052, forward strand.
ACTTTTCCATCCAGAGCCATAAAACTTGTAGCTTTTTAATTTTAACTTTTTAATATTTCCAGACCAGTCTGCAAGCCTTTCTATGTAAATTCTTATGTTGGGAACTTATTCATAAGCACGAACTCTTCACCTCTTTCTATGGTGTGTGGCCTGCTCTCTTCGTTCCCCACATGGCATTAGTAGGGATATAATGCCTTAGGAGGCTATCAAGGCTTTGATACCTTTACTTTCTATACTACCTTTGAGTTCTTTCTGACAATCGAAGTTATCTCTTTTTTATTATTTCCTTAATTTTCTTCTTTCTTACCCCTCCTCTCCATTTTTTCCCCTTGTGTTAAAGCTTACACTCAGAGAGCCTAAGCTTGTTAGGCAGCCTTGTTCTTTTTTCAATAGGGTCTTGTAATTCTGCCCAGACTACACAGGCTGTGCTAGATCAGTCTTTTTCTCTATGCCCCCTGAGTAACTAGGATGATAGGCATGTAACACTGTGTCCAGACTTTTACTAGTAATAATGAGGTCTTCTGAACTTTTTCCATGCTGTCCTCAAATTGTAATCGAATTGGTCTCCCAGACAGCTTGGATTACAGGTATGACTCATCGGTGTCATTTGATTCACTTTTTAATTAGCAAAATTATCTAGAATATCTGTGCATTTGAAAGATATAACCATATATAATGAATCAGCTGTCTTCACTGGTTTTTTTTTTTGTTTGTTTGTTATTTTTTTCTAGCCTTGGGCTTCAACTCAGGGCCTGGGCACTGACCTTGAGTACCTTTGCTCAAGACTAGCCTTCTGCCACATGAGCCACTGCACCACTTCCAACCTTTTCTGTATATGTGGTGCCAAGGAATTGAATCCAGGGCTTTCTGCATCCCAAAATATCACTCTACATATAGGCCACACTCCCAGCCCCTATCTTTACTCTTTTAAGACAATTGTGTCTTCATTATTCCCTTATAGGAATTGTGCAGTATTTGATTGATATATTTAACACTTAATTTGGATTATGTTGCACTAATACTTTAATGGTTGACATACTTTTTCCTGGGTTGTCACGTCAATAATCACAAGTAATTTTTAGAGAAAAATGTTCAAGTTAACAGCATCATCATGTAATGTGTACTTTTTGTTGATGTATGTATTTTCAGAAAGGGAAAATGAGAGAAGAGGGAAGAGTTAAAAATCTTAAGAAATAAGAAAATAGTTTAGGGTGAGAGAAGAACAAAGAAACATGGGGAGGGGATGATGAAATTCTGTTGCTAGAGCAGCTTGCATCTAAAAAATACACATTTTTGGCAAAGTTAGTTTAATTCTCTTTTACAGCAAATGAATTATTCCATGTCAATCTGCCCTTCTCTTCAATTCATTGAACCTGACTTTGTTTTTTTGATTTTTTTTTTTTGCCAGTCCTGAGCTTGGGCTCAAGGCTTGATCACTGTCCTTGGACTTAGTAGAGGCTAACACACTACCACTTGAGCCTCAACACCACTTCCAGCTTTTTTTTATGTATGTAGTACTGAGGAATTGAACCCAGGCCTTTGTACATGCGAGGCAAGTACTGTACCACTAGGCCAAACTCCTGGCCCTTCTTTGATGTTTTTAAATGTGTAGTTAAGCTGCTGCTTTTTACCAGTGCATGACTGAAGCGAAAGGTTTGTACTTACAGTTTGGCAATTTATGATTTGAGCTGTACTTTTGGACCTTCAGAGTACAGAAGAAGTGACTGCCAGTTTGATTATACGTGAGCACTTCTAGCTTATGATGTTACCCTATCAGGGACCCCAGAGCAGCAAATGCGTGTTCTCAGAAATCTTTTTCTTCAGTGTGCTTGAATACATATATGCCAAAGCATATGAAGTAGTAATTCAGGTCTCACATGGAGATGTGAATATTTTATCCTCTCTTGCAGATTTCAAAATGTTTTTGATTCTCTCTCCGTCATGTTGGAAAAAAGAAAGTCTAATTATTTCTTTAATGATTCAATTACATTATGGAGCTTTTGAAAACATTTTTCAGGTAGATTCAACAATCTTACCCCTATTGTGTAATTTAGTGGTAAGATTTTTGAATTCATCATACTTTGGAAAGCTAAGCATGACCTCAAAAAGCCTGATCCTTGTTTTGTATAGACAGTTACCTAAAAGATCCCATTATTTAGAATGGATATTTCAACAATCTCAAGATTTACTTTTGCTAGAATTCTCAAGTGTTTTCATTTATTGAATAATGAATTGAACTACAGTAGACTTTATAATATTAAAAATACTTTATATTTTCTCATTTTATTTAAAAATTTGTGGTTGGATTCCATATAGATTGAACGTAATAATAATGAACTCAGTTAACTTAGACTCAGATGTTACAGCTTTGACTTTTTTGCAAGGCTGCAGGTGAAGCTAAAAAGTGCATTTTGACACAATATATTCTAGAGATTTATGTAGTCAGAACAGAGAAATCATAATTGAAGTTGAAAAATACCAAGTAGAATTTAGTTGTTGGATTTGAAAATTACAGAGTACAATTTAGTTGTTACCACAAATAGATGGGCTGATACCTTAGTGAAAACTGATTGACATTGCAATTTGTTATAGCAACTATATTGTGGAGAATAGAAAATGTCATCATTGCTACTTAATAAATACTGACAATGTCTCATGACAATATGTATTGACGAAGTATCACTTCAAATGTTTACCATTTTTAGTTAAATTTTGTAGGTATTTTGCTGGTAGAATACAATTTTTTTAAGTAGTTTATTTTTGCTGGTTCTGGAACTTGAACTAAGGGCCTGGGTGCTGTTCTGAGCTTTTTGACCAATGCTACAACTCTGCCTTTTTAGCCACAGCTCCATTTCCAGCCTTCTAGTGCTTAATTGGAGATAAGAATCTTACAGGCTTTCTTACCAGAGTTGGTTTCAAACTGTGATCCTAAGATCTCAGCCTCCTTAGTAGTATTACAAGCATAAATGCTACTGGCCCCTGCTTAGAATACAATTTTCAAAAGCAGAGAGAGAAGAAAAATTGTAGTCTACTTTTTGATATATGAAGGTATATTCTAATTAAGAAATTTAGAATCTGAAAGAATTTTTAAGGAGGAAGTGATTATCATGACAAATGTAATTTAATGTGAAATGGACATATAAGATATCTAACTATATTCTGAAACAAGGAAGCAATGAAAATCTTAAGGATTAAAGACTCATGGGTAAAGGATGAGTTTATTAAAAATGAATTGTGTGAAAATTTAATAGCTTTTAAAAATATAGCTGAACAATTAACATGGTCAAAAGGCTTGTTTTGAACTTTAAGCAAATGTTTGTTGTAGTTTGTCCAAAGTTCTTTTTTATTGTAATGTATAGAGGGGTTACAGTTATATTCGCCAGATAGTAGGTGCATTATTTCTCATTGATAACTCTTCTCATGTTTTTGTCCCCATTGCCCTCCCCCCATCATCATGTTCCCCTCCCAATCATCTTGTTTTCCCCCTTCTCTTTCCTATTTCATATAAACCTATATACATTATACCAGGTAACAAATTCAGATACAGTAACAATGTGAGATTAACCAAAGGGCAAGAAAAGAGAAGATAAATAACATAGTACATTAAATACAACAAGCACAAGATAAAGCTCTTGTTTCCATATCCTGGAGATCCTTTCATTTACTCTCATCCTATATGACCTTATGTATTTAGATTTTGCACTATAGTAGTCCTATGCTAGGAGTGTCCTAGATGTGTACTAATTATTACAAATGAAGGAAATAATTGAGCGTATGTTCCTTTGGGTCTGGCTTAATTCACTTAATGGGATTTTTTCCAAGTCTTTCTATTTCCTTACAAACAGGGTGATGTTGTTCTTTCTGACAGCAGCATAGAATTCCATTGTGTATAAATAGCACATCTTGTTGATCCAATCATCTACTGAGGGGCATCTGAGTTGGATCCATGTCTTTACTATGGTAAATAGTGCTGCAATGAACATCGTTGTGCCAGTGGCTTTAGTATGTCCTTGTTTCTGGACATTTGGGTAAATGGCATGGAATGGAATTGCTGGGTCATAGGGGTGCTCTATATTTAGTCTTTTGAGGAACCACCATACTACTTTCCATAGTGGTTGAACAAGTTTACACTCCTACCCACAGAGTAGTAGTGATCCCTCCTGGTGACCTAAAAAGCATACCAACTAATTACAGCAAGAATTGACACGTCACAGTCCCCAACGAAATAAAAAAAAAAAAATGGCAGGGGCTAACCCTTAATACCAATGGACTTAACTCTCCAATTAAACAGCATAGTGAGAAGAGACACAGAGGTTATTACATACTACTAAAACGATCTCTCCTTCAAGGGGATATAACCATTGTAAATATCTACACAGCTAATGCCATAGTACCCAACTTCATCAAACAAATGTTATTTACACTAAAACTACACATAGATCCAAACACAGTGATTATTGGAGAGTATGTTTGTTTTTTTAGGTGGGGGAAGATATGTCTCGTGAAGACAGCAGAAAGATGGATCTTAGTTTTTTTTTTTTTTTTGCCAGTCTTGAACTTGAGCTCAGGGCCTGAGCACTATCCTTGGACTTTCTCAGGGCTACAGCTCTACCACTTGAGCCTCAGCATTAATTCTGTCTTTTTTTCTATGTATGTGGTACCTAGGAATCAAACTCAGGTGTTCGTGCATGCTAGGCAAGCACTCTTACCACTAGGCCAAACTCCCAGCCTGGATCTCACTTTTTGATCCAGGTAGTCAGTTCATGTCATTTAATTGGACAGTTAGGTCCATTGATGTTGATGGTTAGGATAAAAAAATATTTAGTAAGTCCTGCCAATTCTCCCTTTTTTGTTAGAGCCTGAGATTTGTCAATTCTAGCTGTAATTACCTGATATGCTTTTTAGGTGTCATTTCTCTGTCAATATCGTGTTTGTGTTGATTTTCAATGTGTAGAACATTTTTGAGAATTTTCCGTAATGCCAGTTTGGTGGATATATTCTGTTTCAATTTTTCCTTGCTGTGGAAGGTTTTTATTTTTCCCTCAGTTGTGAATGAAAGCTTAGCTGGGTACAGTATTCTTTGTTGATATTTATTTGTCTTTAGGGCATGGCACACATCATTCAAAGCTCTTCCTACGTGCATGGTCTCTGCTGAGAAATCTGTGGTTATTCTGATTGATTTTCCTCTGTAGGTGATTGTTCTCTTCTCCGTGGCTCCTTTAAGGATTCTTTCCTTGATCTTTATTGATCCTGTACAGATTATAATGTGGCACTGGGATGTCCTTTTCTGGTCAGGTCTGTTTGGGGTTCTAAAAGCTTCTTGTATCAGGATGGGCCTGTCTGTGTCGATATTTGGGAAGTTTTCTGAGATGATTCCCTTAAGTATATCATATTACTCTTCTTAAGGTTTTTGTTTTTTTTTTTCTCAACTGGACTCTTACATGTTTCATGGAAATTGAACCATTCTTTCATTATAAAAGGAGTTTGACATTACCACTGCTTTCAGTTTCATGAAAATTCCATTCAATTATACATCAACTTACAAATTAAGGAAATTTTTTAGTCCATTGTAGGAGTTAGGTAACTATTTACACTTTGATTAATAATTTCCTAATGATCATATATATTTATTACTCAAATGTATGAGGGCTTAGTGTATGCCATTCATTTGAATTGTGAATAAACACAACAGTAACATCCCTAATGTGGAAGGATGCACAGTAAATGAGATTTTACAGAAATAATTATAAGCTATTATAACTTAGAAAATGGGGAGGGACATGAAAAAGCATATTTAGTTTACTTTTTGGTGTATAAAGGTATATATTTTATGTAAAATATATTGAATACAATGACTATATTTGCTCATGTTTCCTTCCTGTGTTCATGTGCTGTCTTCTCCCATTCCTGAAAATATTTCCACTTTTTAAAATTTTTTTATTGTAATTAATAGAAAGGTTACATTATATTCGCCAGATAGAAGGTGCATTAATTCTCATTTTTTTGTCCCCATTTCCCTCCTTTAGCCCCTCCCCTCATCTTGTTTTCCCCCCTTCCCTATCCTATTTCAAATAAACATATATACAATACATCAGATAACAAGGTAAGATAAGAAATAGCATAGTACATTAAGGACAGTAGTCACACGTTATATGGCTCTTGTTTCTATATCTTTGAGGTCCTTTCATTTAGCCTCATCCTATATGGCCTTATGTATCTAGGCTTTGCCCTATTGTAAATCTCTGCTACCAGGATCCAAGGTTTACACTAATTATGACAAATGAGGGAAACCATTGAGCCTATGTTCCTTTGGGTCTTACTTCACTTAATATTACTTTTTTAAAATTCTTTCCATTTCCTTAGATATTCATTTTGTTAGTTTGTTAGTTGTTTCTTTTCCCTAAACATACCATATATTAGTCAATTTGATAAGTGTTTTCTAAACAGAAATGTAGATAATGTGCTATAAAAGGAGGGAGAAGGCCCTAAATAGATAACTACAAGTAAAAGAGAAGAGTAAGAAGACAATATTAAAATAATGATTATTCCTGAGGACATTAAAGATTAGTGATTCATTCTTTAGCTAAGTAGAAGCTTATTTGGAATGACACTCAGTGGAAACGGGCAACCCCTATATATCCTCATCAGACATTCTTCTACTGAGAAAGTGAGAAACACAGGGATATTAGAGAAAATGATGCTTCATAATAAGGCTGAAGTGATTGATTTGAGAATAAAATATATGAATTTATTGTTATTATTTTTATTTTTAAAATAAAATGGGGCTTGAGCTCGGCCTAGGCACTCTCCCTAAGCTCTTCAGCTCAAGGCTACCACCCTAACTCTGGGCCTGGGCACTGTCCCTGAGCTGTTCAGTTTAAGGCTACTGCCCTACCCTTGAGCCAAGCCCTACTTCCCATTTTCTAGGGGTTAATTGGAGATTAGAGTCTTAGGTATTTTTGTGCCCGGGCTGGCTTTGAACCTTGATTCTCAGGTCTCAGACTCCTGAGTAGATAGGATTACAGTCGTGAACCACAATGCCTGCTTATGGATTTCTTTTAAGTATTGATGTTTCCCAAAAGAATTGGCATTGGCAATGGGCCAGTCTGTTTTCAGGTGGCTGAAAAGAGAAATTCTACATCACAGTCATCAGCAACAGCATCCTTACAGAAGCAAAAAAGAAATAATTCATAGGAAGATTGACTGGATAGTATATGTTGCAATTAGTACACCAGAGACGTTGTGGAAAACTTGGAAAAACCAAGTACTTAAAATTTGATATTATAAGTGATTGAAACATTTTATAGAGAGTAAGGTAATAGCTAGAGGATCCTAACAAAATAGAGAGATAATGAACATGAACTGCGTGTCCAGACTAACTGGATTCTGTACTAAAGTATAAATATGTTCTTTGGGACCGAGCGGAAGATGGTGCCGAGACAATAGGGATGCTGCCTAGCTCTCTCTCACAAAAAGAGAGAACCAGGGAGTCCCACGAGCCAATTACCTTAAGAAATCATCCACAACAACAAACTCAAGAAGGACTCAAACCGGAAAAGAAATCCAGATAAAGCTTACATCCAACTTTCTCAAAGAATTCAGACAGGAGGACCCCTCCCCCACCCCTCGCAACTGGCTCTGAGCCGCGAAAGCCTGTGGCGGAGGGCTCTGGGCTGGGCAGCCCCGACCGCTGCAGAAACCAGCATAGGACCGGGCCAGCAAGCCACAGAAGCAGTGGAACCCAGACACAGAACCAGAACAGCAAGCAGCGGAACCCAGATGCGGGAAACAGGCGGCCGCGGAGATCCGAGGGGAGTGAAGGATTCTCCAACACCATGCAGCACCCACAGACGAACACAGAGGTCTGAGTAGCGCAGCAGGTCCCCAAACCCATTGGGAAAGCAGAGCTGGTACCAAGCAATAGAACTTAACTCAGACCCCTCCACCCCACCCGAGAAAGACCGACAGGAGCAGGGGGCAAGGAATTTAGAATCCTGTCCCTTCCCTCAACAGCCCCCTCCCCCAGGACATTGACTGGAGACTGACAGGCGGGCAGCAGTAAGACCCAGCACCCCACCAAGGGAGTCGGGGCTGTTGCAACTCCCACCGGCCCAGCAGGTTCCTCTCCTAGGCCAATGGGTCTGGAGAATGGGGGGCACTGAGACCCTGCCTTACAACAATGGGTGGGGTGTGCGGGAAAATAGGAGCGAGAATCTGTCCCCCTCAAATCTTGAGCCAGGCATCCTCCAGCTGTGAATCCTGAGCAAGACAGCACCAAGGGGCCCCCACAGTCACAGACTCTCTGACAAACCAGCAGGGAACTGAAGGAACGACCAGCAGCCACTCTCCCCTTCTGAGAATCAGAAAGGCACGCTCCACTCTTAGAGCCCACATCCTCAGCTAGGCCCCGCCCCTGGGAACAGAGCGGATAGCTGCTGGTCCTGCTGAGAGCCCCTGGAATCTCCCAAATCCCAGACCCTTGGCCTGGGTTACCACAGGAAAACCAACCATCTGCCCAGCACGCTGACACTGAAGCTCGCAGATCCATCCCACGGCCCGCTGTGAGGCCACTGGTTGGGCTGAGAGCTAGTCGTGCAGCAGCACACAGCCTCTGGGAACCGACCTAACACCTGAAAAAACGGCAAACTCTGACCTAGTCATCAGAGGAATCAATTTGGCTGAGAACCACAGGTATTCACATATTCCCAGAACCACCGGTCCCAATCCAAGTAAAGACCGCTACCTACTGACTACAGAGCAAACTACAACAACAGTTCTCAATGCCGAAGAGAGCGCGAAGATGAATTACGACATATATAAATAATCAAAGTCCCAGGCAAAGCCCAAAAGATAACAAGAGCGAAGGGACGAGAGAGATGTCACCATCCCAAGAAATGAATCCCCTGAAAACCCAATAAACCATTCACTAAATGGGCAAGGGAACTAAAGAGAGACCTATCAGAAGAAGAGATTAAAATGGCAGAAAAACATATGAGAAAATGTTCATCATCTATGGTCGTAAAGGAAATGCAAATGAAAATAACCCTAAAATACCACCTTACCCCAACAAGAATGGCCAAGATCTTGAAGTCAGACAATGACAGATGCTGGCGGGGTTGTGAAAGATAAAGGAACCCTATTGCACTGCTGGTGGAAATGTAAACTACTTCAACTACCCTGGAAAACAGTGTGGTGGTTCCTAAAAGAACTGAAAATAGACCTTCCCTATGATCCCGCCATTCCACTTCTGGGCATCTATCCTGAACAGCATGACCCAGGATATTATAACGACACCTGCTTGCTATGTTCATCTCTGCACTGTTCACAATAGCCAGGCGATGGAAACAGTCCAGATGCCCTACTGCAAATGAATGGATACAGAAAATGTGGTATATATACACAATGGAATTCTACATAGCCAACAGTCAAGATAAAATAATGGCATTCGCAGGGAAGTGGATGAATCTAGAGCGAATCATGTTGAGTGAGACAAGTCAAGACCTAAGGAACAAAAGGCACATGGTATCCTTAATATGCAGCTATTAAATCCAAAGAGTACAAGAGCGAGGACTCAATAACTGCATACCCAAAGCAACAGACATGGTAATGGAAATACAAACATAGCTATATAGACATAAAAACCTATGACTCTATAGACATAATGTTTTATTTCATAAATTAATATGTTTCTATGACATACAAACCCTTAGCCTAATTTTGATTAAGTTCTAAATACTAAGTCCCAGAGATTGTAATTAGAGATTCCCTCTTTGAACACTTGTTTGTTAAACTTGTCATCTAAAATATGATGTAAACATAAGCCATATAATGAATGATTGTTGTTCTTAAGGTACTATGTTATCTCTCATCACTTTTGCTGTCCCTTGGTTATCTCATATTGTTACAGTATCTCACTTTGTTAACTGATATATCGGATATATTTATATTTTTTATCTGAAATTGGATAGGGAACGGAGGAAAACAAGATGAGGGATGGGGGTGGGAGGGAGGGATATGGGGACCAAGACATGTGAAAGGGTATCAGTGTATGGGAATTAATGCACCATCTATCTGGCAAATATCATGTAACCCTTCTATTAATTACAATAAAAAATATATGGAAAAATGTTCTTTGGCAAATTAATTTCTCTATGCTTCAATTGAAATATCAATATAATACGGATAATGCTGAAATATACCTGAAGTTTTTGTGATGTTGAAAGGAATAAACACACATGCTCCTGCATGCAGAGAATTCATAGGTGTTGGCTATTTCTTTTATATGTTTAGTTATTGGGTGGCAAGGTATATTTTTTTTGATGTTTGCCTCCTCTGAAACTTAAAAAAATATAAGAAAAATGTTATTTCCAGTTGTAAAATGTGCAGTGATTTGAAAGCAGTGCTGTTTTGTTTTAATGCTAAAAGAAAAGGTACAATAATTGTCCTAAAAGGAGACTACTTAACCTTTGACTAGGACTAAATGAATCAAAATTGTTTTTATACTCCTTAAAAAAGGCGGAAAACAAATTGTAATAGCTCATTATTGAAGACACCTTCTAAAAGCAACTTCAAACAACTTTTTTCTGACTTGATGTTACTCTTTATTCAGTTAATCTCTATAAGAATTTAGAAATCTGTAAAATTAGAAAGCAAGGCATTTTAATGTGGATATTTGGACTCTTGGAAATCTAATTTTTCTGAACATATATACTGTTCTGGATTAAAAGATATTTGGTTTCATCATCATTTCAGAGAGTTTTATATCTCCCCTAAATCAAAGCCATTCTTTAAGGTTATATGAGTTTTTTCTTACATTTAATGAAAGATAAAATTATGGTATCCTCTACAAAGACAAAAAAAAGCAATCTCAATTGTACATTTTAGATTTTTTAGTAAAAATAGATCAAAATAGAAACTCCTTACCACTGTTTAACCAGAAAATTTTATTAATTTAATTAACCAAAATTACAAGTAATCAATTGTTGTATCAAGTAGAAACAGTTTGTCAGTAAATTTGCTGAGCTATTGCTTTATAGAGAAAAATTAATTTTTCTTTATTTCCTTTTAAATTTCAGAATTTAAAAATTTTTCTGTAGTTTCATATTTCTTATGGATTGTTTAATAATAAGAATTTTGTATAAATATTTGCTTCAAAACAATTATTTCAATAAAATTAATTGATCCCTGAGTATTTCTACTCAATCTGTTCAAATGAATTGTGAAAGTAATTATCTGAAAGTGGGTAAAGAAAAGTTAGAATGAAAAGAATTTCAGTAAGTTATAAAACATGCAGATTTATTCTATTCCTTCTTAATAAGTGTTAAGCTCTTGTTCTGTTTTTGTTAACTGTTTGCTTTGTTTTGCTTTTGCTTTATTTTTCTCTTTTGTGCTGGTTCTGGGTCTTGAACTCAGGGCTTAGCTTGGTCTTTGAGCGCAAGGTTAGCATTCTACCACTTGAGCCATAGCTTCATTGGTAGTTAATTGAAGATAAGAGTCTGACCAACTTGTCTGACTTTGAACTGCAATCTCAGATCGCAGCCTCCTAAGTAGCTAGGGTTACAAGTGTAAGCCAGTGGTGCCTGGTTGCATTATGTGTTTAAAAGTTAATTTAAAAAAATAACTTCAAGGTTTTTAAAACAAAAATATATAATACATAGCATTATATAATAATTATTTTATAATAAATTTGAATAATTATTTCAAGGACTCCAAATAATTATTTCAAGGGCACATATTCCAAACTGAAAACCTTTTTAAGTTTTAAAAGGAAACCAAGTAAATAATTCAGAAATGCATTGTTTACCTGTTAATAATTAAACAGGTTAGACTATGTACTTTTTATAATCATTGAGTTCTAATTGTTGGTGTGTTGATTTTTAAAAAAAATATTTAAGGCACTCTGCAATTGGGAAATAAAAACAAACAGTAAAAAGCTGCAAGTAAAGAAGGGCTTGGATTACTTTTAAAGAGACAAATAAGAGTATTAAATAAGTTGACTGGATTTTAGGATTATTTATTTATTTATTTATTTAAATTGCTTGGAAGAGCAAATTCCATGCCTCATAAGAATAAAATAATTGAATCAAGTTAATGGTCTTCCTTGTGGGCCTAGAGCTTCAGTTTATTGAAGTCAGTGAGTTCATTTTAATTTTATATGACTTTCCTATGACTTAAATAGGCCACTGTTAGAAATAATTCTTTTTTTTTTACACTACTGGGGCTTGAACTCAGGGCCTGAGCACTGATCTTGGGCTTTCTCAAGGCCAGAGCTCTACCGCTTGAGCCACAGCACCACTTCTGTGTTTTTCTATGTATATGGTACCAAGGAATTCAACATGGGGTCTTTGCATGCTAGGCAAGCACCTTACCACTAGGCCAAATTTCTGGCCCCTAGAAAGAATTCTTGAATTCTATCACAGAGCTTATCAAATGTCTCTGGACAAACTGTTTCACAAAGCCAGAATGTATATGTTATACTGCTCATTAGCAGTATGGCTGTACTGTAACTCAACTAGCTTCATAAGTCTTGGAGGGATTGATTTCATCTTGTTGGCTTTCTGAATGTGTAGCTTCTTTTAGGCTATCTTTTAGGATCACTATTTGTTTTCTTTTTCTTATTGTTGGTGTAATGTATTGAGGGGTTACAGTTACGTTCACCAGGTAGTAGGTGCTTTACTTCTCACACATTGATACCATTTCTCATGGTTTTGTTTTGTTTTTTGGTGAGTCATGGGGTTTGAACTCTGTCTGGGCACTGTCCTGAGCTCTTCAGCTCAAAGCTACCACCCTACCCTTGAGCTAAGCCCCACTTTCCATTTTCTAGAGGTTAATTGGAGATAAGAGTCTCCCACCAACAGTGTAGTTGTGCTCCCTCCTGGCCACATCCCCTCCAGCATCTGTTGTTATTTGTTTTCCTGATCCTGGCCATTCTACCTGAAGTGAGGTGGAATCTTAGCGTTGTTTTGATTTGCATTTCTTTTATGACCAGAGATGTCCAGCATTTCTTCATGTGTCTATAGGCCGTTTTTGTTTCTTCTTCAGAGAAGACTGTCTTTAAGTCTTTGGCCCATTTTTTAATGGGATGGTTGTTACTTTGGAGATTAGTTTTGGAGTGATTCAATTTTTTGAGCTGTTGATATATTTTAGATATGAGGCCTTTGTCCGTTGTTTGGTTGGTGAAGATCTTCTCCCACTCTGTAGGCTTCCTAATTAACTTACTAGCTATGTCCTTTGCCATACAAAAGCTCTGCAGTTTAATGCAGTCCTACTTATCCAGCCTTTCTCTTATTTGCTGTGATTCTTGATCCTTATTAAGAAAGTTTCGACCTGTGCCAAGGAGGCCTAGTGTATCTCCTATTCCTTCTTGTAAAGTTTTCAGTGTGTCGGCTTTTACTTTGAGGTCTTTGATCCATTTGGAGTTAATTCTAGTGCAGGGTGACAAAGAAGGATCTAACTTTAGTTTTATGCAGGTGCTTAACCAGTTCTGCCAGCACAACTTGTTGAAGAGGCTGTCTTTCTTTCATTCTATTTTTTTGGCTCCCTTGTCAAAGATTAGGTGGCTATAGGTCTGTGGTTTAATATCTGGGTCCTCAGATCTATTCCATTGGTCTTCAGGCCTGTTCTTGTGCCAGTACCAAGCTGTTTTGATAATTATTGCTCTGTAATAGAGTTTAAACTTTGGAATTGAAATTTGTTCTGCGGTGTTCTTTCTGCTAAGAAGTGTTTTTGCTATACGGGGTCTTTTATTGTTCCATTTGAAATTTTGGATTGCCTCTTCTATTTCATTAAAGAATGCCATTGGGATATTGATGGGTATTGCGTTGAATTTGTAGATAGCCCTTGGCAAGATTGTCATTTTCATGATGTTGATTCTTTCAATCCAGGAGCTTGGGAGGTTTTTCCATTTCCTTAGTTCTGCTTTAGGAAAGCAGTATGGCAGTGCCTCAAAGGCTAAACAAAGAGCTCCCCTATGACCCAGCAATTCCACTACTTGGCATTTACCCAATCATCCAGAAACTAGGGCATACTAAATCCACTACCACAATAATGTTCATTGCAGCATTATTCACCATAGCAAAAATGTGGAACCAACCTAGATGTCCCTCAGTTGATGAGTGGATCAACAAGTTGTGGTATTTGTACACAATGGAATTCTATGCTGCTGTCAGAAAAAATGACATCTCCCCATTTGTTAGGAAATGGAAAGTCTTAGAAAAAATCATATTCAGTGAATTAAGCCAGACTCAAAGGAACTTAGGCTCAATGGTTTCCCTCATTTGTCATAATCAGTAGAAACCTTGGGCTCTACTAGCAGAGATCTGCAGTAGAGCAAAACCTTGATACATAAGGCCATATAGTATGACGCTAAATGAAAGGACCTCTGGGATATAGAAACAAAAGCCATATAATGAATGATTGTTGTCCTTAATGTACTATGTTATCTCTCATCTCTTTTGCTGTCCCTTGGTTATCTCATATTGTTACAGTATCTCACTTTGTTATCTGATATATTGGATTTATTTGTATTTGGTTATTTGAAATTGGATAGGAAAGGGGGGAAAACCAAGACGGGGAGGGGGGTGGAGAGGCGGGTAATGGGGACCAAGACATGTGAAAGGGTATCAATATATGTGAATTAATGCATCTTCTATGTGGCAAATATCATGTAACCCTTTTATTAATTACAATAATAAATAAGTAAATAAATAAATAAAGGACAATGTGTAAAACACACACACAAAAAAAAGAGTCTCAGGTCTTAAGAGCTGATCTTAAGAGCTCAGCCTCCTGAGTAGCTGGGATTACAGGTGTGAGCCACCATGCCAATTTTTCTCCCAATCATCTTGTTTTCCCCCTTCCCTTTCCTATTTCAGATATACAAATAAATGTATATACAAAGTAACAAAGTCAGATACAATAACAATATGTGATTAACTAAAGGGGAAAAAAGAGAAATAATAGTGCCGTAAGAACAACAAGCACACAAGATAAAGCTCTTGTTTCCATATCCTTGGTAAATGAAAAGTAGTGATCCTCTACACTGTTGGTGAGAATATAAACTCTTTCAGCCACTATGGAAAGCAGTATGACAATTCCTCAAAAGTTTTGCATTACAGAGTAAGGCTAATATTGCCAAAGTATTTTGAAAATAAGATCCTTGTCACTTTCCTTTACTAGATCCAGTTTGACTATCAGTATAGTCTAAGCTCATGTTCTTTTTGGTTTAATGGTATATATGGCATTGTTATTTGTTTTCCTTCTTGAGAAATATTACATATGCTTATTAAATATCCAGTCAATTAAAATCTGCAGATTTATTCTTTTAATTGGAAAGACTCTTTCATTGTAGCCAAATATACCGACTTATAGGATTAGTTTATGTTTATGCATTATATTTCTTTAGTAAAACTGCTTTTGAGACTTTGAATGGCTTAATCTCCATGGAGATTATTAGTAAACATGACATCAAGGTCATTATTGAGATTTTACAAGAAAGTTAGATCACTTTACAAGGACATACAACATCAAACTCAGTTTTTAATAATGCGTTTTCTCTACTTAAATCATCTATAATGAAAGTCAACCAAGTTGTCTTTGAAGCCATTTCAACATACTGCCTACTCTACTACTCTCAGCTTTAGCTTTGATTGTCTGGAGTCAGAAGGAAAGAAAGTCTAAAAGTGATTCTTCTAGGGGCTGGGAGTATGGCTTAGTGGGAGAGTGCTTGCCTAGCATGCATGAATCCCTAGGTTCAATCCCTGAAATCACATAAATAGAAAAGGCCAGAAGTAGTGCTGTAGCTCAAGTGGTAGAGTGCTAGCCTTGAGAAAGCCCAAGGACAGTACCTAGGTCTTTGGTTCAAGTCCCAGGACTGGCATAAAAAAAGTGGCTCATTGGGCTGGGAGTTTGGCCTAGTGGTTGAGTGCTTGCCTAGCATACATGAAGACCCAGGTTCTATTCCTCGGTACCACATACATAGAAAAAAACCAGAAGTGGTGCTGAGGCTCAAGTGGTAGAGCTCTGGCCTTGAGAAAGTCCAAGGAGAGTGCTCAGGCCCTGAGCTCAAGCCCAGGACTGGCAAAAAAAAGAAAAAAAAAAGTGGCTCATCCACAGTTTTTTAATGAGTCATTTCTGTGTACAAATCTGGGTGAAACTGCTAGTAGCATAGGTGCTAAAGCAGGAATTATAAGGCACTGTTCTATTGTTGCTATCATGGGTATTAAGTGATCAAGGTACCCGCTGCCCCCTAGTTCTTTACACCCTGGATTTTTAGTGTTTTTTCTAGATTTTATGTGTTTATGTAAATATCTCTGTTACTGTTAATTATATGATGAAGTATGTGTCTTGGTAAATATCTTAACTAACCAGTGCTTTCACTTGTTATACCTTATAATCTAGAGAATATCTTTGTTACAAAGAATAAGCAAATAAATAGTTTGAGACTAGCTTAATAAAAATAAAAATTAGATACAATTATTAATATAATTAGCTTTAGGAGAGGCATACAAATAAATATAGATACAATTACTAATATAAATTAAGAAAACTTTTCATAATACCATACTATTAATAACATTTATATGGAGTGATTATACCACCTTTCACTATAGAGTTATACTGCTTATACTTCAGAATGCAATAACTTTTATATTTTTTAGACTGTAAGTTTTAGTTGTCATAAACAAACTCATATACCAACTTCTGATATCAAATTAATCATGAAGTTATGATTGAAATGTATTTTTTGGAGTACTTATAATGTTAATTATTTTTGTTTTATTGTAGGTATACAGAACGTACTGTTTGAACTGTCCAGTAAGACTTTGAAGATTGAAGGTAATGTTCAGTGATATTAAATCGTGACTTTTTTCTTTTGAAATGTTTTAGTATTTGTAAGACTTTGAATTTACTTACTTTAGTTTTCTTAGCATATTAAATATCATTTTCTAAGCCTTCCTAACAGTAATCTGAAATTATAAGTAAAAAAAAAACCCTACATCATCTGAAAATATTTAAGAGTAGTCAGTGTGGTTTTACCCCTTCTTTCTTCTGAATAGGAATGTACAGTGTGTCTCCTACCTGTCCCTTTTTGTTATAAGTTTGAATCCTTCCAATTTTATACCTTTCACTTTCCTTAAACAGACTTACTCGCTTAGAGGAACAGTTAGTACATATTACCCCTCAGAAATATCTTTACAAGTTGGTAAAAGGGACAAAAATGCATTTTCAAGGGACACATGACATAGCGCTGCTAGTCAGAAGTCCAGAATTTTGGGTAAGAAGTTTATAACAGGTGTTTCTTTGGTGCGTTGTATATAAAGAGCTCATAGAGTTGAAGGAGGTGTCTTAGACAGGAGGGGGCTGTAATTATCTTGCTTCTTAGTTGCATGTTATACCTTCCAGGAAGAATAACGTGGTAGATTAAATTATTATAGAAGAGAAAATCAGAGATTGCATTGCAGGGGGATGGGAAGATGAAATTAAACCATTAGCTTTGTTAATGTTATACACTTAAGAATGTTTTACATTTCTTTACCTCAGTACATACCTAAAACATACCATTTAGTAGTGGGATATGCAAATTGTTCCAAATGTAGCAGTGGTACTTTCACCTGAATGTCAAAACTGTCAGAGAGTTTTAAATCAATCTTTATATTATTTTTTTAAATGAGGCAGCCCCAAGATTTTGGTACCAAACTCTGAAAACACTTAATTTCTGTACTTCCACAAAGCTCCTATCAACAAGGTAATGTCAAAGTTCTAATTCACCTGCTTTCTAATTTTAACCTTTTAAGGATTTTATTTTATTTGACTTAATTATGATATTTTCTACAAATTAATGATAAATGCCTTGATTAATAAAACCAAATGTCAAAGAAAATGACAACTTGATGAAAAATTAATATTCAGCAATATTTTAAGGTACAGAAGTATTAAGGATGTACTTTTAAATCTCATATTTTATCTGCTTTTTCTGAAGGTAAGTTGCCACAATTCTCTTTTTTATGTAGGTTTTCAAAGTCACATGGTTTGGATTCATTTTACTGATGAAATCTTCTTCCTTTTTTATATATTTTTATTGTAATTAATAGAAGGGTTACATTATATTCACCAGATAGAAGGTGTATTACCTCACAAAAATTGATATACTTTCTCATGTGTTGGTCCCCATTTATCTCCTTCTAGCCCCATCCCTCATCTTGTTTTCCCCCTTCCCTATCTTATTTCAAATAACCAAATATGCATATATCCAGTATATCAGATAACAAGGTAAAATACTGTAACAATATGAGATAACCAAGGGACAGCAAAAGAGATGAGAGATAACATAGTACATTAAAGACAACAGTACTCATTATATGGCTTTTGTTTCTATGTCCTGGAGGTCCTTTCATTTAGCATCATACTATATGGCTGTATGGATCTAGGTTTTGTTCTATTGTAGATCTCTGCTAGGAGAGCCCAAGGTTTCTACTGATTATGACAAATGAGGGAAACCATTGAGCCTAAGTTCCTTTGAGTCTGGCTTACTTCACTTAATATGATTTTTTCTAAGTCTTTCCATTTCTTTACAAATGGAGAGATGTTGTTCTTTCTGACAGCAGCATAGAATTCCGTTGTGTATAAATACCACACCTTGTTGATCCCCTCATCAACTGAGGGACATCTGGGTTGGTTCCATATCTTTCCTATGGTAAATAGTGCTGCAATGAACATCGTTGTGCTAGTGGATTTAGTATGTCCTTGTTTCTGGATGAGTGGGTAAATGCCAGATAGTGGAATTGCTGGGTCATAGCGGAGTTCTATATTTAGTCTTTTGAGGAACTGTCATACTGCTTTCCATAGTGGTTGAAAGAGTTTGCACTCCCATCAACAGTGTAGTAGTTATCCCTCCTGGCCGCATCTCCTCCAGCATCTGTTGTTATTAGATTTCTTGATCATGGCCATTCTCACTGGAGTGAGGTGGAGTTGTTTTGATTTGCATTTATTTTTTTTTTGTTTTTGTTTTTTTCATATATTTTTATTATAATTAGTAGAAGGATTTGTATTTATTTTATGGCCAGAGATGTCGAGCATTCTTCATGTGTCTATAGGCCATTCTTATTTCTTCTTCATAGAAGACTCTTTAAGTCTTTGGCCCATCTTTTAATGGGATGGTTGGTTCTTTGGAGATTAGTTTTGGAGTGATTCAATTATTTTAGCTGTTGATATATTTTAGATATGAGGCCTTTGTCTCTTGTTTTAATTACTAATTATAGAGAAAACATAGTCTTCATTTTATCTCTTTTACACCACGTTTTTTTTATCATTTTTTTCCAGTCCTGGGCTTGACTCAGGGCCTGAGTACTATGCTTGAACTTTCTCAAGGGTAGAGCTTTACCACTTGAGCCTCAGCACCACTTCCGGCTTTTTTCTTGTATGTGGTACTGAGGAATTGAACTCAGGTCTTCCTGCATGCTAGGCAAGCACTTTACCACAAGGTCAAACTCCCAGCTCTTTTTAAATAAAAAAGTATATTTTAGGTGGCTAACATAATGAAGTTACCATACCAAGAATTTTGTTCACAATATGTGTGTGATCATTGTGTGGCTGTTTATGTATGTGTGTGTTTGGAGTGCTTGTATCTTCCAAGAGATAAATTTTAATTTAGAAATTTTGTGTTTGCATTAATGATATATTTTACAGATAAGCTACTTTTTTAAGTGACAACTCCTTTATTCAACTACTTAAAGTAATAAAAAATTAAAAAACACTACTCTAGAAACAAAAAATGCATGTTTTCTCTGAGGTTTGGTTAACAGAACTGAATATAGATAAAAGTGTAAAATTTGTTTTTCTCTTACAAGTTATATATTAGCTCTATATAATTTAGAATGATAAATATGACTATTATTCTCCTTTTACAGTAGATCATGGTATGGAAATATTTCATGTATTTTAGTATCTTACATATACCATGATTTTAAAATATGAATGCATAAATATTCAATCAACTAGTATAGGAAAATGGTACAGGCAGAATTATAGCCCATGCTGCTTTTCTATTTTCATATTTTATAGATAAATCTGCCAAAAAATGGGAAACTGCACAAGGACCTCTTTTGTGTTGTCCTTTTGTTTTGGTTGATTGTTCAGAATAAAAAGACCCACATAACACTGTCAGTGCAGTGGACTCACTTTGACCATCTGTTCACATAACAATATAATGGTCATACCTATCCACAGAAATTTTGCCAAATAATGTTAAACCACTTTTTTCCAGATATATTGGAAATACTTTTTGGGCATACTGCTCTGCAATGTAGGGTAAATAAAATGAGTGTGGTTCAACATTTTTGTGAACGTTATATATACTTGTCTCATGGGAAAATATTCTTCAGTATATGTTTTCAACAATATTTAAAATTGGAACTGGATTCTGTTGACACTTTCCTTAGTTGGCTCACAGTTTTATTATTTTTGTGTCTTGCCTATTTCCAGGCATCTAGTCTATACTGGCAAAGCTACTGGATGAATGGAGTCCACCAACTTTACTGCTCTTCCTGTTTACATATCCGCCACAAATAATAGCTTTGTCAGCCAGTTAATTATTGCTTTTTTAATTTAAATTTTATTATCAGGGTGATGTATGGGGGTTATACTTACGTTCATAAAGTGGTGAGTATTATTTCTTGAACATTGTTATTCCTTCCCATTTTTTTCCTTCCACTTTCTCTTCCCCCACCCCCTTCCAAGTTTAAAGTTCATTTCCAACATACTGCCTTATGAATATCGTTACACTGCTTCATCCTTTGGAATTTTCTCTGCTCCATCTTAGCTGATCATTGTTCAGAGAAGTAAAAGTTCCATTATAGCACACAGCTTCAGTTACATTCTGTACTGAATTTGTTTGCATGCAAAATTATCCATTGTTGTTTATGTAACAGTAAATCTCACACACACACACACAAATACACACATTCACAAATTCACACACTTCTTTGATATTTCTTAAACAATATTCCTCTCTTACTTTATAAGCTTTAAGTATGAAATAATCTCTAAAATTCTTGTGTATGTTATTACTTTGTTCCTCCAAATGACGACAACTGACTTAATATTCCACATAATCACTACATTAAAGGAGTTGATATATGGTATCGTGAATATGATTCTTGAATTATCACACATGTGACACTGGGCTAATGTTCTTTGAAAAATCTGGATCTAACAATAAGTTAAATTTTTTAGATAATTTTTTTCCAACCAAATATTAAATATATTCTATAATGGATATAAAAGATTCACAGTTTGATTCTTATTTATAATACTATACATTCTCATTGATTATCTTCATAGATTCCTTCAAAGAGTAGTATCTGTTTTGAGATTCTATTTCATTTGACAGAATCAAGTAATTCAGACTTTCATGAATTAAGTGATTAGTGAGGCTTCTAAAATTTCTTAATATATGCCTAAATACATGTCAAATGATCAGTTTCTGAAAATAGAATTCATCCACCTTGCATCCTTTTGAAAATAGTGTTTATTAACTGAATAAAATGTGCTCATGAAACATACTAATAACTATCCTTGTCAAAAGATATACAGAAATAAAACAATGTATAGAAAATTTATGTTCCTGCCACAATGCTGCATTTATCTTTCTTCCGTGTTTACCATTCCGCCAAATATCCAAGTATTTAAATCTGTCTTTTGGTGACGTTTTTCAGTTGTTTTTGTTTTGTTTTGTTTTTTTGCCCGTCCTTGGCCTTGAACTCAGGGCCTGAGCACTGTCCTTGGGCTTTCTCAAGGCCAGAGCTCTACCACTTGAGCCTCAGCACCATTTCTGGCTTATTCTATGTTTATGTAGTACTGAGGAATCAAACCCAAGTCTTCATGCATGCTAGACAAGCACTCTACCCTTAAGCCAAACTCCCGCCCTCAGTTGTTATTTTTGTTGTTTGTTTGTTTGTTTGCTCCTTTAATGAGTGGGAAGTATATTAACATGCTTTTCTTCCTTTGAGGTGGATAGCTTACTTACCCTAGTAGTGCTCAACATATCTTTGTAATGCTAACTCCTACCTACAACTAATTAGTGACATTCAGAATTAAATATGTTAGTTGTGTGGTAGCTCCCTATTTACTAGTGATTAAGAAAGTGTTACTAATACACTTGTCAGTATTAAAAAAGAGTTGAGTAAATAAAGAGCCAGATGGTCCAGCCGAGGACTGATCAAGAGCCTAGTATGTGTGGGTTGGTCCAACAAAATGACAGAAATATCTACCAGGCTAAGTAAACTAGAGTTAAGCTTAGACTTAAAAGGAAAAAGAATTGTTTTCTAATGTGTATTCTTATGTGAGTGTGACCTACATATACAGTCTCATTAGTAACAGCAATATTTGAGAGCCATACATTTCCCCAACGCATCAAAAGTCCAGAATGTTCACATGTGTCAGAAAATTCTCTTATAATGGAATATAGTGGCATTTAAAATTAATCTCCAAGCATTTCTTATGATACAAGGAAGAAGACTGATTTTTTCCTTATCAAAATCTTTATTTCTAATAATAAAAATGCTTATTATACTTTATTATAATTATTCATCTCTCCAGTATATTGCATGACTCATAAATCATATGGGTTATATCATATCACAATGTATAACTAGATGAGGAAATTGTTAATATTCATTTAATTTATTGTAATTATTATTCTAAAATGATTGAATTGAAGACATTAGAGAGAAAATTTATTCCTTTTACTATGATTTATTGGTCTTTTCTTTCCATGTGTACATATACATATGCTGCTTTATGCTCTATTTTTATCATCCTTTTTCATCAATTTTACCTTATTTTATTCTATAATTACTTTTAGAAAAAATCCTTTTAGGTTTTTAGGAAGACAAATAAATTAATATAGTATTGACTAGGTAAACGTAAACAGAGTGTATTGTTCAGAGATTGCTTTCCACAATCACAAAAATAATGCTTGAGAAGATTAGCTAAGCATATGGCTTCCCACTTTCCTTTCTCCATCCTTTTTTACCAATTCCTGCAAATTTGGTTGAATATGAGATCCATACCAAGATCTACACAGGTGTTAAATATAACTGTGGGAAATACAACAACATACATGTTATAAAATATTATAAAACTTTTGTCATTAAAACAGTTGTTTTGATGACCCTTACATTCTGGGATTGGTTAAGCAATTTAATTGACAGTTCAAAAATCAGTGGCTTTCTTGCGGCCGGGAATTTGGCCTAGTGGTAGTGTGTCTGCCTGGCCTGCAAGAAGACCTGAGTTCAATTCCTCGGTACCATATACATAGAAAAAAGCCAGAAGTGGTGCTGTGGCTCAGGGTAGAGCTCTAGCCTTGAGGAAGTCCAAGGACAGTGCACAGGGGTTATAGTTATATTCACCAGATAGAAGGTGCATTACTTCTCACACATTGATATCCCTTCTCAGGTTTTTGTCCCCATTTCCCTCCCCTAACCTCTCCCAATCATCTTGTTTCCCTCCTTCCCTTTCCTATTTAAAATAAACAAAGAAACATGTATAAAATATAAGAGGTAACAAAGTCAGATACTGTAACAATATGAGATTAACCAAAGGACAACAAAAGAGAAGAGAAATAACAACTTGGGAATTCTTTCCTGAAGAACTTCTATGGTTTTCCCTTAAAGTTAACTGAGGAGTTATAAATAAAAATATTTTAGGAAATAAGTATAAAATGTTTCAGGTTTTGACCAATTTTTTTTTCTCCAGAAGCTTTTTTCTTTTTTTTTTTTTTTGTCGGTTGTGGGATTTGAACTCTGGGCCTGAGTGTTGCCCTTAAGCTCTTCAGCTCAAGGCTACAGCCCTGTCCGTTGAGCCACACACCACTTCTGGTTTTCTGGTAGTAAATTCAAGATAAGAATCTCACAATACAAAAATATCCGATATATCAGGTAACAAAATGAGATACTGTAACAATATGAGATAACCAAGGGACAACAAAAGAGATGAGAGATAACATAGAACCTTAAGAACAACAATCATTCATTATATGGCTTATGTTTCTATATCCTAGAGAGCCTTTCATTTAGCATCATAGTATATGGCCGTATGTATCAAGGTTTTGCTCTATTGCAAATCTCTGCTTTAACAGCTCAGCCTTTATCTGTAAAGTGTATTAATGTAATACAATCAATAGAAATGTGTGTGTATGTTCCCTTTCTTTGGACATTTGTGTGGACTGTTTTTGTCTCTGATCAGGTTGGTCATTATGTGTCCTTTTGGATATGTGTACTGTTTAGCCTTCCAGCTTGCATGCTCATTCAAAGGCATTCCAAGTCATTATGCTGGACTTAAGCCTTGTTCAGTAAAAGGCCATTTCCTCTATCAGCTGTCCACTTGGACATACATTTGTTTTATTTTCAAGAATGTTTCGCATGTATTCAATGTACACTAGATGGATTTGGCAAATTACTCACAAATAATCAGCTTTTTAAAGTTATAATTTGTGGTATGACCTCTCAAACTGTGAATTATAAGGTTTGACCCTTTGGTGTACATTTTGACACCACAGCCATTAATTATAGTTTTTAAAGGACATTTCATTTCAGTTAGAATTTGTGTTATGAAAACAGATTAAGTATTTTTCTCTTTAACTTTCAGGAATAAAGGCTAAAATGCAAATGCATAGATATTTCCATTTCTGTAAAACAAGGTATGTAGGCAGTCAAATATAATAAATCACTTTAATACATATACATCTTATATTAAAATGTATTTATGATATGGATAGCAGCACATGGTATTATATATACCTGTGGAGTATTACAATCTATGAGATAACATCAAAACCATATATATTGTCTATAATGTGGATATATGATTAAATAAGATTTTCAGGGGAGAAAGACTTTATTTCTTTTTGAATAGGATTTTCCCATTTTATTTCCATGAGCAGAGCAGTAGTAGAAGGTGTTTGAGATTAGCAATTTTGTAATAGTAGTTAGAATATCCAGAAGACTATTTAGTAGGCAAAGATTGAAGGACCCCAGGTCAGAACCATAGTGCTGCCATCTTAAAGTTTAACTCACGCTTTCGCTAACTAAGGAACTGTGGCTAGCTGGCCATAGATTAAGGGAGCCAGCAAGGAACTTGTCCACTCACACCTCAAAGCAGTGATGCTGTGAGGTGGGGGGGGAGAGAAGCTGACAGTCAGGGTTTACACAGTCTTTTTAAAGGCAAATATCACAGATTTACACCCATCAGGTGGTCGAGTGAGATAAGATAGGGATTAGGGAGCTTCCCAGGCTGGTGGAAACCAAGGGGAAGTTCTCAGGATGCCGGGTCCCATTCAACTGTCAGAGAGTAGTTTTATGGTTTGGGAAACAAATGCTATACAATGCTATACGTGCAGTCTAATTTTGACACAAAATAGGTTAGTTCCTGGAGCTTATGGACACCTGTGTGAACAATGGCTGACTAGGGCTCAGAAGTTCCTGTTTGTGCAGCCTCTGGGCCCTTGGTGATTTTTATTCTGCTTACTGATGGGGAATAATTTTGGGTCTGGGGGTAGTTATTTTTCATCTCTATACCCTGAACAGCTTACATAAACAACAAGACGGTTTCTGCTTCAGAATGGGGGCGCTTTTTTAGCTCTTCACACCAAGCTCAGGACTCACAGAGCAGAGTGCAAGCCTTGAGCTGCAGAGCTGAGGTGAGGCACTCAGGCCCTAAGTTTGGGACTCAAAAGTGGCAGGGTGCTAGCCTTGAGCTGGAGAGCTGAGGGACAGTGCCCAGGCCCTGAGTTCAAGTCCAGCAACTAAGCAAGCGAAATGCCAATAGGACATTTATACAATGCAGTAAGCCTCTGCTTGGATGGCAGAGATGATGACAGATCCTAGAGTCCCTTGAACTTGGCCACTTGAAATTAATAAGAGCCGGGAGGTCATAGAATAGTTTGTAAGCACGCCTTACTAATGCCCGTACCTCTCATAACTGGGCAGGAAATTGTGTAAAATCTGACCCTACCCCTTCCCCATGGTAGTAGTTTTTACAAGCTTAGCCCACATCCTGCTGACCAGCCTCCGCAGCTAGCCATCCTACCTCACAAACAACATGTGCTAACTCAGATAAGGGTCGCTTCCCCATCCAAAGGCCAGAGGGATACAACTCAGCACATATTTCCCGCCGGGCCCTGTCTGAGCGATTATTGGTCAAAATGTATAATTTGTTTCAAAAGGATTGGCTGCCTGCGTGCAGACCTTGCTGTAATGCTTTAAACTTATTGGCTGTAAAAGCACGGGCTCTGCTATAACGGACTGTAGGACTGTATAAAAAGTCACTCCCGAGACAGATCGGGAGTGGCTCTCAGCCACTGACCCAAACCTCACGGATCTCGAGGTCACGTGTACCTGAGAGCCTGAGCCCAAACACTGACCTGAACCTTGCGGATCTCGTGGTCAAGTGGACTTGGGAGCCTGAACATATGCCCGAATAAAATCCTCTTGCCTGTTGCATCCAGTGGTCTGTGTGTGCGTCCTTGGGTGCGGGTCTCCGCGGGTCTTTCAAGATAAAGTGTCCATGTTATCTTAATAAATATATGTAGCTGAAGGTACTAAATAAAAAGCACAATACAAAAAGGCTACCTTACATAAGCTATGAAAAATATCTAGACATGTAAACACTTCTCTGATAGTATTGGTATTTGAAATGGAGAACTATAGTGTGTTTACAATTCTATATAAAATTTTTTATAATTAATAAAAACTCTACTAACAATTTAAGATTTTTGCTTCAAAACCCCATTCTCATTCCCAGTTGTTTTTTCTAGTTGCTAAATTCACAATAGTAAATTTAAATTACTATAAAAAGGTGACTACTTAAAAACATGGGAATATTTTTCTTAAAGATGTATAATCACATCTGTAATTCTAGTATTTCTAAAATGGCTAGCTTGGTGTTCAAATATTATTTAGCTTAAAGTGTTTTTGACTATGATATGCTTATTAACAAAATATCAGTTAGACAATACCATTGTAAACAATGGATTCCTCACAGAAAGCAATAGTTCCTTTGTATGGTGGATAGTATGGTCCTACAATTTTTCTTGTGAAACATATTTCCCTTCCATGTTAGAATATACTACTTTCCAAAGTAATGTTAAACGTACAGAACTAGCTTCAGTTTTAAAATTAAGTGACTGTCTTAGCTCTAGAGCTTCAAGTGGGTCTATCAATACACTGATAGGATTTCAAAGACAGTTGCTAGTAATTATATGGATATTTCCGTTGATGTATATGTTTTGCACTCCTTATACCATAAAGAACATTACCTGGAGTTAGAATTGAATTTCAGTGTTAACCAACTCCTTTCTATGATTTGAGATTAATTACTTCTCTAAATCTATTCTCCTGTAAAGAAGTAGGGAAAATGGAAAAGAATAGAAAATAGTATAAAATTTATGGCATTATAATTAGGACTGGAGAGATATTAATGCAATCTTGATTCAATGCCTGTTCCTTAAAATGTATCAATAATTACTGATGATGTAAATTAAATGTTTACCATTACAAAAACATTAAGGCATTTCTTTTTAATTACTTTCAGTTTTCTGGCAAGTTTACTATATTTTACATTTACTTACCTCATATGCTTTTTAATAGCTACAGTTAGGAAAAGGTAGTGTTTTTCCTATACTTCATAGTATAGCCAAATACAGTTTTAAGGCAAGATATTTTTAGGCACCAAAGTAAAAGCATGAAAACTAATCCAAGTGACTTGTTTAAGAAGTTTTATACTTTAATACTTGAAATAATATTGCTGAAGGATCAATGCAGGACTTCTTAGCAGTAGATATTATTGTAACTTTATTACACTTATCACTGATTTTTTTTCTTAATGTGCAAGTTTTAAATGTATATATCTATCTAGGTTCTGCAATACAGGCAATAATTAGCCTCATAAATGAAGCTACTTGTAAAATAGAAAATGATACATCCTGTCCCAAAGAAAAAATGCCTTTATTTGGCTGCACCCACTTGTTTAATGGTGCCTCAACTGAAACAGGAGCCCTACATGCTTTGTTCTCCAAAAGCAACTTTATAGGTTTAAGTGCTGAGTATACAGTACACAATGGAACTATTAACAAGTCAGAATGAGGCTGAGGGAAAACTCATCTAGGATCCACATACCTAAATGCAATTAGTAAACAGACACTAACTCTCATTAGGCATAATTAAACCTAATATTGGCTGTAAACTGTTACTTACCTTAAAGTTCTCTGTAGAGAATGTGGAAAAGGATTAACTTAGCAGATTGAGACGTTAATTACTGCCTATTTCACATTAGAGTTACCATCAAGAAGGACAGGGGAGAAATGGAGAGACTGGAAGTGTATAAATTCATTTTATAAAAAGAAGATTTACAGTTAAAAATAATGATCTATAAGTATTGCCAAGAAAATGGAACCCTAGCTAATCAGTATTTAAAAAAATAGGATTAAATAATCACAGAGGTATACTCTGACTAACAGAACCTTCTCAGGAGATTTCATCTCAGCCGAGCAGGTGCCCCTTCATTAACAGCTTCCTTTACTATTCTAAGGTAATGCAAGATTTGAGACAGGGTGAAAAATTAGTAAAATATTTCCTTCCCTTTCTTTACCAGTCATTAATGACCCTTTGTGAAACTGATTATAATGATTTTGCAAATGTTGTTTAGTTTGTCAACAAGAAGGCACAGTACTGTTTTGTTGTTGTTATGTTCAGTCAAGATGTGGTAACTGGTCTCCTGCTACTATTTAATAATTTTCTTCTTGGGTGCAATCTAAAGAGTATGTTGTGAAGGATATAAAAATGTCAGCTAAATTTAAGATCCACTGTTAAGTTTTTATATTATACTGTTGCCCCAAGGGAGGAGATGAAGATCTAGAGATAAGAATTTAAAGAGAAAAGCAAAGTAATAACAATACAGACTTCCACTAGCCTTAGAATTTTTATTTAAAATCTTATCTGGGTGATTGTTTTTAAATTAGGCTGTTATCTAGGACTTGTTTTCCATTCCTTTCCAATAAGGCACCCTGTACTCAGTCTGAACTTTGTTATAACCTCACCAAGGTGGGCATTTAATTTTGGAAACTGAATCCCACATACATGCAGTCTTGCATGAGACTGTAGTAGTAAACCATAGTATAAATTTGTTACTAGGTGCCTATTTAGGTCTTAGTACTGTCTTGTAAGTCATGCTAAATTTGAGCAAGTATAAAGATGATACAGCAGTTATGCATGTGAAAAGAGGAGTCTAAAAAGTAGCCTGCTCCATGTGTTTGTTTTTGGAGCTTAATTTTAGAATAAGACCCCTATATCCCCCTAAACTTAAAATTAGTTTCACAGCTCATGAGATGACTAATATAACAGAAATAATTAATGGACAAAAAAAGTCTATCCTTCATTTCTCTCATTGAACAAAAATTCCCTAACTGGTTGGATGACAGAGGATGAACAAAACAGTGAGAGTGAGAGTACTTCTAGCCTCTGTTCTTGTAACAATCCTGACATTACAAAATAACCATAACAATAGCGTTCTTATTAATCAGACATATTTATACAGAATTAGTGTTGCCTTCTGCTCTATATTACCTTTAGTTTTACATGAACTTTTATTATCTGTGCATATCAAAAGAGACATGGTGAATGAACAAAGAAGCCCTGTTATGAGACAAGTATTATTTGACATTTTGGGAAGCTCTTATTATAGGGTTTCCTCTTAAGTGAGAACAACGGGAAGGTTGTCATTAGTTGCACTATTAGAATTGCTCTGGATTTTTAAAACAGAAATGGAGCCCACTTTTTTCCTTAAAGAAGATTCATCAATTAGAACAATTAGAATGATCCAAGACTTCTTACTGAGAAACTTGTCTTACCTAATCTCCTTGTTCTATCACGTGGAACAATGACTTTATAAGGCATCTCTTAAGGTAATTATTTTTCCCTTGATTTACAGAGCTAGCTAGCTAGATATATGGTTTAGTTAGTTTTTTCAAAGATAAAAATATTTTTGGATTTCTGGAAATCTTTGATTAAACTCAAATGCAGAAATCTTATAAGATCTACAATAATACTTCAAACCAGAGGCTTTTTATTTTCTTCTACTGAAAGTAACTTCTTTTGAGTCCTTCTTCCCAGGCTTATTACAGATCTGATTAGAAATTTTGGTGAAAAAGAAGTGTGATTTTGAATAATATTGAATTTCCTGTTAAAACCACTAGGACAATGTTTTCAGAGAGTGACCCATTTATAATGTTTGTTTTGTTGTTGTAGCTTGGGCTAAAATTTTATGTCCAAAGAACAAATGTAATACTGTTGAAATTCTATGCTGCTGTCAGAAAGAATGACATCTCCGCATTTGTAAGAAAATGGAAAGACTTAGAAAAAATCATATTAAGTGAAGTAAGCCAGACTCAAAGGAACATAGGCTCAATGGTTTCCCTCATTTGCCATAATCAGTAGAAACCTTGGACTCTTCTAGAAGAGATTTGCAATAGAGCAAAACCTAGATATATAAGGCCATACAGTATGACGCTAAATGAAAGGACCTCTAGGATATAGAAATAAAAGCCATGTAATGAGCGATTGTTGTCCTTAATGTACTATGTTATCTCTCATCTCTTTTGCTGTCACTTAGTTATCTCATATTGTTACAGTATTTCACTTTATTATCTGATATATTGGATATGTGCGTATTTGGTTATTTGAAATTGTATAGGAAAGGGGGGAAAACAAGATGAGGGTAGGGGTGGGAGGGAGGGAAATGGGGACCAAGACATGAGAAAGGGTATCAATGTATGTGAAGCAATGCACCTTCCATCTGGCGAATGTAATGTAACCCTTCTATTAATTACAATAAAAAATATATGGAAAAAATAAAAAAAGAAAATACTTGAGCCATTATACCTGCAAACATCTGTTCCCTGAGTAGGGAAAATAATAATTCTTTAAATGGACATAGAATTAGATCCAACTTGCGACCTGAGGTTGACTTCATATTTTACTCTCAGACTGACAGTCATAAATCTAGATTGTTGAATAAGTACAAAAGATATTACAAAACCTATTTCTCATTTGAATATTTGCCTGCTTTTATTCTTTTGAATTCCAAATAAAGTATTTATGACTATTTATACCTCTGTATTTTTTGTTAACAAGTATGGAGTTTGATAGTTAAATAAAAACAATCAAACAAATTCTCCCCTCAAGCCTGCCAAGAATGCTTTTGGTTTGTCTTGCTTTTATTTATTATTGTGGGCTTGAACTCGGCCTGGGCGTTGTCCCAGAGTTCTTCAGCTCAAGGCTACTGTACTGCCCTACCACTGAGCCAAGCCCCACTGCCCATTTTCTAGAGGTTAATTGGAGATAAGAGTCCCAGGTCCTTTTGTGCCCAAGCTGGTTTTGAACCTTGATCTTCAGATCTCAGCCTCCTTAGTAGCAGGTATTACAGACGTGAGCCACCTCACCTTCCTTTTTTGTCTTCCTTCTTTATGGTGGTACTTCCCCCACCACCACCCTGTGGACCCCACCCAAGATTGGCTTTAAGACATATGAAAGCAAGTGACAAAAACAGCACTAATGGCAACTAAAGGCTGTCTCTTGTTTCCTTCTTTTGGAGTTCATTTCATAGAATATTAGTTTTTATGTGATCATCTGTCCATACATATTGAATCTTTGCCCTCCTGTGCTTAGCCTTCTTTGATCTCTGTACCTAATTTACATTGTCGTTTTTAAAACTGTTGTTTTGGACATTCTGTATGTTTGCTTGTACATTTATAGGTACATTCTAGTTACCACAAATGAGGGAAACCATGCAGCCTATTTTTCTTTCCTTCTGGCTTACTTTGCTTAATATAATTTTTCTAAGTCTTTCCATTTCCTTACAGATGGTACAATATCAGTCTTTCTGATCCATGAGTAGAATCCCATTATATGATATATACATATATGTATATATTGTATATGCTACATTTTCTTTCTTTTTTCTTTGTGGTCCTGGGGCTTCAACTCAGGGCCTGAGCACTATCTTTGCACTTTCTCAAGGTTAGAGCTCTACCACTTGAGCGACAGCACCACTTCCAACTTTTTCTGTGTATGTGGTACCAAGGAATTGAACCCAGGGTTCGTGCATGCTAGGTGAATACACAACCACTAGGCCACACTCCTGTCCTATACCACAATTTCTTGATTCATTTATCAACTGAGGGACATCTATTTTGATTCCTTATCTTGACTATGATAAACAGTGCTACAAAAAAAATATGGTGGTGCTGATGGCTTTAGTTTAGACTTGTTTGTGGTCCATTGGATAAATGCCCAGGAGTAGGATTGCTGGATCATAGGGAAGCTTTGTTTAGTATTTTGAGGCACCTCCATACTGCTTTCCAGAGTGGTTGAACAAGTTTTCATTCCCACCAAAACTGTAACAGGGTTTTGGCCCTTCTCTGCCAGAATTTGTTATTGTTAATTTTCCTGATAATGGCCTTTCTAACTGGAATGAGGTAGAATCTTAGTGTTGTTTTAATCTGCATTTATTTTATGGTTAGAAATGTTGAACACTTCTTTATGTATCTATTAGCTATTTTTTTTTTCCATGAGAAATCTCTCTTTAGGTCTTTAGCTCATTTAATGTTTGGGTTGTGTTTTTGAGAATTTATTTTGGGACGGTTTAATTTTTTTGAGCTCTATGTACATTTTGGGTAGGAGACCCTTGTCTGATGTATAGCTAGTTAAGATATTTCCCCATTCTGTGAGCTTTCTACTTATTTTTCTAGCTAAGTCCTTTGCTAGACATAGGCTCTTTTGTTCTCTTTACCTTTTGCATCACTTTTTACTTTCTTTGTATTTGACAGAGTAAGGGAGAGGGCATAAAAGGTGGAACAAGGATGAACAGATAACAGCAGTGATACCAGACACTGCATAGAAAATGAGTTGGATATCTTACGAGTGGGTACTGGGGAGAAAGACTGGGTGATAGGGACAGAAAGGGAAGAAAAATGCCTCAAGAGGACTGGGAGCGTGGCCCAGTTCAAGCTCCAGGACTGGCAAAAAAAAAAAAAAAGTGCTGGTGGTACCTGATTCATGCAACTGCACCGCCTCTGTATATCAACTATACAAAATTTAAAAAACAATTGAAAGTAAGATTTTCTAATGTTCAATAAAAATAAAAATAAAATTACATTTCTAATTAATTATTCATCTTATAGTGCTATAAGGTAGGACAAATCTCTTATACCTTGAAATATTTAAAATTATTATTTTTTAAAAATATATTCAATTCATTTTTGATTCCTAATATTATCTGTTTGATACACATATTAATTTAGATATTAGAAAGACAAACTGGTTTTTATCTGTGGCTACTCTTTCAGTATATGAACACTTATACTTGGATATAGGACCATCCTGTTTTGGGATAAGGAGATACCTTAGTTTTGAACACTGTGATGGAAATCAAATAGTTCACCTAAAAAAACATTACTTCATGGGATCCAGAACTGTGCCCTAGTGGTAGAGTGTTTACCTAGCATGCATGAAGTCCTGGGTTCTATTCCTCAGAATCCCATATACAGAAAAAGCCAGAAGTGGTAATTTGGCTCTAGTAACAGAGCACTAGCCTTGAGCACAAGATAGAAGGTGCATTACTTCACATACATTGATATCCTTTCTCATGTCTTGGTCCCCATTTCCGTCCCCCCACCCCCACCCCTCATCTTGTTTTCCCCCCTTCCCTATCCAATTTCAAATAACCAAATACAAATATATCCAATATATCAGATAACAAAGTGAGATACTATAACAATATGAGATAACCAAGGGAAAGCAAAGGAGATGAGAGATAACATAGTACATTAAGGACAACAATCACTCATTATATGGCTTTTGTTTCTATATCCTAGAGGTCCTTTCATTTAGCATCATACTATATGGCCTTATGCATCTAGGTTTTGCTCTACTGCAAATCTCTGCTAGGAGAGCCCAAGGTTTCTACTGATTATGACAAATGAGGGAAACCATTGAGCCTAAGTTCCTTTGAGTCTGGCTTATTTCACTTAATATGATTTTTTCTAAGTCTTTCCATTTCCTAACAAATGGGGTGATGTCATTCTTTCTGATAGCAGCATCAACTGAGGGACATTTGGGTTGGTTCCATATCTTTGCTATGGTAAATAGTGCTGCAATGAACATCGTTGTGCTAGTGGATGTAATTACAACACTTTTTAGTAAAGACAAACTATTGGGAAAACTGTTTATCATCAGGGCCGGGAGTTTGGCCTACTGGTAGAGTGCTTGCCTAGCATGCACGAAGACCCGGGTTCAATTCCTCAGTACCACATACATAGAAAAAAGCCAGAAATGATGCGGAGGCTCAAGTGGTAGAGCTCTAACCTTGAGAAAGTCCGAGGACAGTGCTCAGACCCTGAGCTCAAGCCCATGACTGGCAAAAAAAAATGTTTATCATCTTTAAGTGGTTGTACAATCTTTAAGTGGTTGTACAAAGGGGTATACTGTTCAGTAAACTCAGTTATTAGTGCACCTTTATTGATGTCACTCCTTTTATCATTATCTCCAACTTCTCCCCTCAATTTTCCTCATTTCACTGACATGCATTCAATATCATGACTACATCCTCCCACTCCCTCTTCCTCTCTTCATCCTCTACCCTCCTTCATACCACATCATTCATGTGCCATTTCCTATTTCAACTATGATTTAATTTTTATAAGGAGTTATACCATGTGAATTCTCTCCTGAGAATACCATATGCTGCTTTAAAATGTTTATATGTTCTTGCATAAAACCCTATAGGTATTTATTTTATATTTATAATTAGATTTAGCTTTGATGTATGAGAAGAAGCATATGTCCGTTGTCTCTCTGGTCCTGTCATATTTCACCTAACGTAATTTATTCCAGGTCCATCCATTTCTTTGCAAATAATGTAATTTTATTTCTAATGCATGAGAAAAAATGCATTGTGTATGTATATCACACTTTCTGGATCCATTTATCCATTGAGGGGAATCTGGGCTGTTTCCATACCTTGTCTATGGTGAATAGTACAGCATGAACTTGGTTGTACAAAATGGGTTTACTGTATCCTGATTAGTATTCTTTTGTATAAATGCCCCACAGTGAAATTGCTGGATCATAGGAACTTTAGTTTACTTTTTTTTGGAGAATTTCTAAACTGCTTCTCAGAGTTGTTGAACAGTTTTACATTTTCAACAGCAGTGTATTGGGACTCCTTATCCCCTACATCTGAGCCACTGTGTGTTGTTTGTAGTATTTATGATGGCCATTGTAACTGGAGTGAGATGGAATCTCACTATTGCTCTGACGTACATTTCTTTTCTGACCAGTGATGTTGAGCAATTCTATAATTACTTCTGTGAAGTCTCTAAAAAGCTTTTTTTTTGCTTTTTTGTGCTCTTATTAATTGGATTATTGATTTTTTGTTGTTGTTTTGGCTATGAGGCTTGAACTCTGGGCCTAGGCACTGTCCCTGAGCTTTTTACCTCAAGGCTAGCACTTTATCACTTGAGCCACAGTGCCACTTCCAGTGTCCTAGTGGTTAATTGGAGATAAGAGTCTCAAGGACTTTCATGCTCTGACTGTCTTTGAACTGTGATCCTCAGATCTTAACCTCGTGAATAGCTAGGATTACAGGTGTGAACCACTGGCACTCAACTAAGTTGTTGATTTTTTAGAGGTTTGGTTTTTTGAGCTATTTGTATATTCTGTACAGTAGACCATTGTCTGATATGTTGCTGCCCAAGATTTTTCCCCATCCTGTGGGATATCTTTTTAGTTAGTTAATTGCTCTCTGCCATGCAGAAACTTATTACTTCTTTACAGTATCGTTTGTCACTTCTCTCTTTGATTTCCTGAGCCTCTGGAACATTTCTTAGTAAAGTTTCTGACTATGCTGGGAAGTTGTAATATTTCTCTTACTCATTCCAGTAGTAGTTTCATTGTTTCATATCTTATATTGAGGTAGTTGACACTCTTTAATAAAAAACCTTATCATCAATATTAAGTGGAGCACAGCACCAGTGACTCATGTCTGTAATCTTAGCTACTCAGGAAGCTGAGATCTGAGGATCACAGTTCAAAGCCAGCCAGTGATAAGAAAGTTCCTTGACCCTTTTATCTCCAATTATCCTTGAGCTAAAGAGCTCAGGGACAATACCCAAGTCCAGAGTGAAAACTGCACAACTGACCAAAAAATAAAAAATTGAATATCTTAATAAATTATGTATTCTTATTTCTGTATTTAAAGATGTTTAATTATACATGCAGAATAGAAATGCAAGGCTCAATTGCCCAAATGGCGACAAATTTTTCTAGGATCTTTCCTGAAAAATAAATATGTATTTTACATATATTCCCTGTCAGTAATTGGTAATAAGAGCTTTTCCTAATATTTTTTGTGTGATGATGGCCCTCTGGTGCTAGTGATCCATATGCATCTAATTCATATAAAAGAATAAATTTTATGTTTGTTATTATTTCTGAATCCAAAACCTACTATATTTTATGCTTTTAAATAGGTTTGGGGCATAGGAAAGATCTTAATATTTGTTACCCTTGTGTCTGTATTAGTGTATGTGGGTAGATAACCATCCTATTTTCATTTTTAATTTAGACAAAAGCTATTCATTGAACTTACCCCATGTTTGAAGCTTACTAATTTCATTTGTCACACACATATAAATGCAAACAATAACACTATATAGAAAGTCAGAATTGATGCTGGTAATCTTTGCATTTTGTCTTTGCTATTTTTTATTTGTTTGCCTTAGTTAATATAATATATGTATATATCCTTTTTTGATAATTTTTTAGCAAATATTTTCAGTGTGAACTCAGCCTGGATTTTTACCCCAAGATCTTCCACTATTCCACTGTTATATGTCTTTCTCTCTCTCTCTTTTTCTTTTTTCATTGGATGGGTCTTTCCATTGCAGTCTTTTTTTTTTCATATTGTTTTAATTTTATTGTTTAAAAAGACCATGTGATATTGCCTATTCTCATTTCTCCCATCCTTTCAGTCTGGTTTTTATTTATTTTTGTTAATATTTTATCTGGTTAATATTTTAAGAGTATTTTCTGTTTGAGAAATAATTCAATTTTTCCATTTATTTTTCATTGGCATTAGTTCCATTAGAGGAAGTGAGCAATGAAGTCAGTTTTTTCCCATATATTTTTATTGTAATTAATATAAGTGTTACATTATATTTACCAGATAGAGGGTGCATTACTTCACATACATTGATACCCTTTCTCATGTCTTGGTCCCCATTTACCTCCCCCCACCCCACCACTCATCTTGTTTTCCCCCCTTCCCTACCCTATTTTAAATAATCAAATACACATATATCCAGTATATCAGATAACAAAATGAAATACTGTAACAATACGAGATAACCAAGGGACTGAAAAAGAGATGAGAGATAACAGTACATTAAGGACAACAATCACTCGTTCTATGGCTTTTGTTTCTATATCCTGAAGGTCCTTTTGTTTAGCTTCATACTATATGGCCTTATGGATCTAGGTTTTGTTCTATTGTAAATCTCTGCTAGGAGAGCCCAAGGTTTCTACTGATTATGAAAAATGAGGGAACCCATTGAGCCTATGTTCCTTTGAGTCTGGCTTATTTCACTTAATATGATTTTTTTCTAAGTCTTTCCATTTCCTAACAAATGGGGGGATGTTGTTCTTTCTGACAGCAGCATAAAATTCCATTGTGTATAAATACCACATCTTGTTGATTCACTCACCTACTGAGGAGCATCTAGGTTGGGTCCATATCTTTGCAATGATAAATAGTACTGCAATGAATATTGTTGTTCTAGTGGATTTACTATGTCCTTATTTCTGGATGAGTGGGTAAATGCCAAGTAGTGGAATTGCTAGGTCATAGGGGAGTTCTATGTTTAGTCTTTTGAGGAACTGCCATACTGCTTTCCATAGTGGTTGAAAGAGTTTACACTCCCACCAACAGTGTAGTAGTGATCCCTCCTGGCCACATCTCCTCCAGCATCTGTTGTTATTAGATTTCTTGATCCTGGCCATTCTAACTGGAGTGAGGTAGAATCCTGGAGTTGTTTTGATATGTATTTCTTTTATGGCCAGAGATGTTGAGCATTTCTTCATGTGTCTATAGACCATTCTTATTTCTTCTTCAGAGAAGATTCTCTTTAAGTCTTTGTCCTATCCTTTAATGGGATGGTTCTTTCTTTGGAGGAAAT
Source organism: Megascapheus bottae (assembly GCF_031878675.1). NCBI lineage: Eukaryota > Metazoa > Chordata > Mammalia > Rodentia > Geomyidae > Megascapheus > Megascapheus bottae. Next base: position 63,565,336 of record NC_143509.1, read on the forward strand.
CAGTTTTTTTTTAATGAAATACTAGAAAAATGATAGCTGAAGGACTCAGAGAATGGGGTATTTTAATTGTTTATATTTTCAAGTCTTGGTAACCTATGTAAGAGTTATTGCGTTTACCTGTATAAGTGCAATAACATTGCTGATTAATTTAGGTGCTTTGGGTTTTTTTGTTGTTGTTTGTGTCTTCTAAGTAGCTACTGTTTTAAACTTCAGAAGGATAAAATTTGTGTTTAAAGAAATTGTAGGGGCTGGGAATTTTGTCTAGTGATAGAGTGTTTACCTAGCATGCATGAAGACCCAGGTTCCATTCCTCGGTATCACATACATTGAAAAAAGTCAAAAGTGGTGCTGAGGCTCAAGTGGTAGAGTCTTGATAAAGTCCAAAGACATTGCTCAGGCTCTGAGCTCAAGCCCAGGACTGGCAAAAAAAATGTGTTTTAAAATCTAAAAGATGCAGACAGCATTTTTCTTTGAGTAAAAACTTTCTCCTAATCAGTTGCCAGTATAAATGCCATATTTCGCTAAGGAGGTACCAGCAGATTAAAAAGGTTTGTATTTTGTTATATTTGTTCATGTGGGTGGTTGATAAAATAGTATGAACAATTATTAATGTCATGCAATGTAAGTCACAGAAACTAAGAGATCACTAGACTTGAAAATAATTATTACACAATAAATTTTATAGAGCAAAAAATCATTACTGGATTTTTATCTGTAGAACAGAAGATCTGCCAGTGTAATTATTCAACATAGAGTTATGGTAAAAATTCCTAAAAGGTTCCTTGCAAACAGAATTTTACAGAGTAAATATCATTATAGCTTTAAGGAAAATTCACTTCTGATATACTGCATATTAGAAAGCAGATATTTTTGTGGAGGCTCAAAGAGAGATGAAACCATTTTTAGTACAATGTGTGGGGAGTGCCATGGGTGGCTCTCCAATAATAGCTGTGTATGTTGTGTTCTTTTCACTTTTTTTCATTAACAAATTTGGTATCCAATTGATAGGTGCTAGAATAGAAAATTTAATTTTTAGAAAGAATAATTACAGTACTCTATCCACCTCAGATATCGGTTTATAAAGCTGACCTCCATTTCAGCTTGGAGGACAAGCTCTACACATAAAAGGCTACTTGGAAACACTTGTGACTCATCAGGTATAAGTTGAATTAGTGACCTTTGTGGGTTCCTATTTCTCTATAGTGAATGATATTATCTTCTTCATAACACTTAAAGTGCGTGGTTGTCACAGTGACCAGGAAGCTCTGCCGAATTAATGGATAAAGGTAAGAGATGACATTTAGTCTTGCACAATATAAGGATGGTTAGTAAGGAGACTTGACAAGCCTGCTAGCCCAGGAGTATTCTTATAGAGAAATGCTATGAGAATAGTCACATAAGAAAATTTTCATAAGAATTCACAACCAGAATTACATTTAAATCATAATATGGTACTCCTGTAATCATATTAATTTGGGATACTTACGTTTATTAGATAATATTTACCTTAAGTGTAATATGCACACATGTATCACATTTTGCATTCCATTCTCTTTTAATTCACTGAGACTCATCAAATCTTATCTTATCCAAATTCATTTCTTTTCTGCTATTTGGTGGGAAAGCATTGATAGGGTGCTAGAGTCTGAAATCTCCTGTTAATTTCAAAGCATTTATTTTGTGCCTGAGGCTTGAGAAGCAGTTTCAGTGATGAGGTAGAAGAGAAACAATCTGAAGTTTATCTTTAGTAATGGTTTCGTTACCTTTTAACCTAAAGATAGCCCAAACTTTTATCATGTGGATTTGGTACCAAAAAAATCTTTTTTTTTTTTTCATGAGAATATTGTGTGTCCTTAGGCCAATAGTCCACACATTGAGCAAGACTGCCACCTTTGCCCTTTTGTTTCTATGACAATGAGGGAAATGAAACAAAACTTATAATGAACTCACTCTAATCTGCCTCTGTACACTTATGAGTAACTATGTGGTATTATGTCAAAATGAACATGGTTTGTGAGATGACACTGAAACACTTTATTCTTCCTTTCAAAGTGAGTTAGTCACCTCTAGGCTACAAGATGATAATCTGGCCTATCTCTTCCATGTTGTTGGTTAAGGTAATCGCAAGTCAAGAAGCTTTCATAATCTGGTGGAATGCCCAAGTTATCATGGTATATAAAGATAATCAAGATATTTTGCTTGTCAGAAAACTTCTAGAATATTGTATTGTTACAATGCTTTCAAAGAGTATAGCTGCAGGTGACAAACCTACACACTGTACTATAATTTTCATAATGTTCATCTACTTCAGCCTGAAATGATTGCACCAATTAAATATTGTCCATTGTTCTTAGTTGAGGGGGAAAGGTTAATTTATAGAAAAGCTTCCCTAGTTATTTCATAGTATCTTCTTAGTTGAGGTCTGTTTCTTCCTATGTCTAGAATCCCTGCGACATTCTTTGATAATCTTAAGACCTCACTGGAAATTTTCTGCTCCTTTAATGTTGTTTTATGGGTTGTTGCCTTGTATATTTGCCCTGCAATTTGAGTGGAAGGACCTGAATTTAACTCCATTTCCTACTTTGCCTATTATTTCAGTAACAATTATAGAATTCTTTGAATTATCAATTGGATATTTTTATGAGAGGTGACATATTTGCAATCATCTCTTCCTATGAACTGAGTATGAAATGAGTTAGTATGGCATATATGTATATTTTTGCAGGATAGTATATAGTTATCTGCTTTTCCAAAGTTCTTGGTCTTGTTCCCAGTAGTAAGACACATTTAGTTTTATTAATTCTTTAACTATGTTGATGAATATTTTAGCCCATCTATAAAGTGAATCAATACTATTTAGCACCAAACTTTAAAACAGTATGAATAACCAGAGGTCTGTGACCTTACAAACTTTCATTACTCTGGTCCACTGTTGTTAGATTTCTCCATTATTTTACACTCATATTATTCTTATTCTCTCTATAGAAATAGAAACTTTTTTTTTTGGCCAGTCCTGGGCTTGAGCTCAGTGCCTGAGCACTGTCCTTGGACTTTCTCAAGACTAGAGCTCTACCACTTAAGCCTCAGCACCACTTCCGGCTTTTTTCTATATATGTGGTACCAAGGAATCAAACCTGGGTCTTCGTGCATGCTAGGCAAGCACTTTAACCACTAGGCCAAACTCCCAGCCTAGAAAGCTTTATAAACTAAATACAAAAATATATCCAGGAGTTTGGCCTAGTGGTAGAGTGCTTGCCTAACATGCACGAAGACCTGGGTTATATTTCTTGGTACCACATACATAGACACAAACAAACAAAAAACCAGAAGTACTACGGAAGCTCATATGGTAGAGCTCTAGCCTTGAGAAAGTCCAAGGACAGTGCTCAGGCCCTGAGTTCAAGCCCAGGACTGCCCCCCTCCCCCCCAAAAAAAGATTAGGTCACTAAGAAAGCCAAAGTGAAATATTTCTTCTTTTGATGCTACCTATCCATTTGTGGAAGGTGACTTACTATTCAGTGTGGTGGAACACAATGGATGATTGCAGCACTCAGTACAAGGGGTAAGATAATGAGGACCTTCACACTTACACTTCGTGTAAGTAAAAGTAAAGTTTTTTTTGGAGGGCAGGGCGAGTCAAAGTCCTTACGGTTTTTGTCATTAAGTGAAGAAAGGAATGGAAGACTTGATTAATAGTTTAAAAAATGAAATCAGGGCTAGGTGTAGGACCTAGTGGTAGAGTGCTTGCCTAGCATGCACAAAGGCCTGGGTTCGATTCCTCATACCACATACATAGAAAAAGCCTGAAGAGGTGCTGTGGCTCAAGTGGTAGAGTGCTAGCCTCGATAAAACTCAAGGACAGTCCTCACGCCCTGAGTTTAAGCCCCAGGACTGGCAAAAATATTAATTTAAGGTTTAGGCTTGAAGCAATGAACCCATCTGTGGGAAAGCAGAGACAGATTTGAGTTAGCTCAGTGAAAGAACTCAGTTTATTTTGGTCTTAAAACTTTTGTATAGATTTTTAGCAAAATATGCCTTGGTAGGCAAAAGGAGGTAAAGCTATGCTGCTCTTGTCTGCTGCCCTTTAGTAACTTCTCCACGAGTCTCTGGAGCTGTCATTTCCAGTATTTGCTCATACTAATAGTAGGACTAATTTTGTTACTCTGAGCTGCCAAGAAACTAAAGGTTTATTGTTACCTTTTAGGTGACCAAGTGGCATTAGTGCTGTTCATTTAAGGAATCAGTTGCTCTGTTTAGATGAAATAGTACCTAAGACTTCAAAATGCAGCCAAGTAATTTTCTTTTGAATGGCTATTGGCCCCCTGGTGAGTAAAGGAAACTAGTCTCCAGAAATGTTACCTGTAAGAAATGACACCTTTGTTTACCTGATTTCCCCTGTATTATCTGGAGCAGAGTAAAAGTTACCTAGCTTTACAAGATGTTTTTATAAATAGTAGTTCTCTGTTCTTTTGGTATTCCCACAAAGGTGATTTTCATCTACTAATACTCCTTTTTCAATACACCTGATGTACACCATCTTCTCTTATGTTGGAAAAAACCTCCAGTAATTTATCTTTCAATGTGTTCACTGAAGCCTGCCAGCCCTGCTACTTCTTTTTTTTAATATTTATTTTCTTCAACATGTATCAATTGTACCCATTAGTGGGGCTCAATGTCATATTTCCATGCATGTAAATGGCATACATTCACCAAATCCTGCTTCGTTTTTCCTCCTTAAACCCATCTTAATTACTTGTAGTCATTATTCTATTTTTGAGTCGTTATTTTTTTAAGCTTCCCATAGGAGATAACACAGTAGTTGCTTTTCTGTGTCTAGATGATTTCTCTTCATGTCATGTTTTCCAGTTCCCTCCATGTAATGAAATCCATGATAAGAATTTATTTACTTTTTCTGGCTGTATGGTAATTCATTGGTGCCCTATTTTTTTAAAGTCATCTTATGGTTTGTTGTATCCTTCTTAAAAGATAGAACTCTTAAGCTAGTTTCTCAAATTGTGCTATCGAAATGTAGACCATTCATTTTGTTAATGCTCCATGTTTCCTTAATCCTGGTAAGAATACCATGTTTCATTCCTAGCATCTATGGCTCCCTGTATGTGTATGTGTATAGTGTGTAGTATGTATATTTAAAATATAAACAAGAAACATTTAATGTATGTCAAACTCACTCCTTCCATTTTTATGAATAATAATTTATAGTGAAATTAGTCATTAATTTTTATAGTTACATATTTATTACTTTTCTGATTTTATAAGCAACTACTGATTTCCTGTTTATCAAATACTTTCACATTATTAAAACGACTGCTTTCTGATTTTAGATGGTTTTTCTATGCAAAAAAAGAAGCCTACATTTGAACACAGGGTTCTAAAGTATAGATGATAAATGGGTTTTCAAAACAAATATTTAAAGCAAATATTCAGCCTTGTGTTATACAAATGTTTAAACAAAGTAGCAAGCTTGTTTTCCTAAAATTACAATAAACTATTTTCACTTTCACAGTGAGAAACCTATTTCAGTAAAGCTTCGTTTTCAGTTTACATCGAAAAAAGTATAGGTTTCTGCCTCTGGTGATACAGGTATTATCTTGAAACAATTAATCTTTAATCTTAACAAAACTTGATGACCTACACTGAAAGATCACTAACTGTACTTATATTGATATAAAATTTTGGTGAAGAACATGATCTATCATAACAAATGCCATGAACTTTCATAGCTCTCATTTTCAAACTCATATATCCTTACTGATTTTCTATTACTGGGAAAGGAGTGTTGACATATCAACTTCAGCTATGATTTTTCTGTTCATTCAATTCTTGTTAGTTTGTTTTTAATATATTTTGAAGTTCTGTTGTTAGGCACATACACATTTAGAATCATTATGTCTTAATGGTTAACTAATCCTTTAACATTATATAATGTCCTGTGTAATCTCTGGTAATGGTCTTCATTTTGACTGTACTTTGTCCAAAATTAACTTAGCAATACCAGCTCTGTCACGATTGGGGTTTTTATGATATAATCAGACTCCTACATATGTGGGTTCTAACTCTTCAGGGCCAAATAACTGGATGAATTATTGTCATTTTTTGTCACTATTCCCCCAAATACAGTATAAAAACGTTTGCATAGCTTTTGCATTGCTTTAGTTATTATTTTGACAATGCTGGGACTTGAACTCAGGGCCTGAGCCCTGTCCTTAAGCTTTCTCAAGGCTAGTGCTCTACCACTTGAACACAACACCACTTTCATTTCTATGTAAGTAGTACTGAGGAATCGAACCCAGGGCTTTGTTCATGCTAGTTATTTTTGAGTAATTGAGTAATGGTTTAAAGTACATATGATCTATGTGTAGATTACATATGAACACCATATGCCATTTAATATACGGAGCTCAGAATCCATTAATTTCTTTATCTCTTGGGATCTCAGATCAATTTCAACAGGTACTGAGGCACCACTACACTTATTTCTCTATCTCTCTCTTTTTTTTTTTTTTTGTAGGTCATGGGGCTTGAAATCTGGGCCTGGGTGCTGTCCCTGTCCCAAAGCTCTTAGGCTCAAGGCTACTGCCCTGCCTTACCCCTGGGCCTGGGCATTGTCCCTGAGCTGTTCAGCTCAAGGGAAGAGCTTTAGCTAAATTGCACTTCCCATTTTCTTGAGGTTAATTGGAGATAAGAGTCTCAGGTCCTTTTGGGCTCAGGCTGGCTTTGAATGTTGATCCTCAGATCTCAGTCTCCTGAGTAGCTAGGATTACAGATGTGAGCCACCACTCCACGCATTTACTTGACTTTTTTTTGTGGGTCATGGGGCTTGAACTTGTCCTGGGCACTGTTCCCAAGGTCTTCATCTCAAGGCTACCACCCTACCCTTGAACCAAACCACACTTCCCATTTTCTAGGGGTTAGTTGGAGATAAGACTCTCAGGTCCTTTTGTGCCCAAGCTGGCTTTGAACCTTGATCCTTAGATCTCAGCCTCCTGAGTAGTTAGGATTACACCGCACCTGGCTACTTTTCTTTATAATTACATTAGAAAGTAATTTTTTGGTGAATTTCATTGTTATTTATTAAATTCATTTTGACAATATTTTCTTTAATTGGTGTTTAGACCATTTATATTTAATGCTGTTACTATGGTTGAATTTCTGACTTTCATTTTGTTATGATTTTTGTTTGCTCTTCTGTTTCAGTTCCTATTTCCTGCTTTGTTTTGGTTTACGTGAGAATGTTTATATTTCATTAAATTTATCATCATTTTAAATATGTCTCTCTGTATGGTTTTGCTTAAGGATTGTTCTAAAGTTTATAACATAAATTCTTGCATTTTTATGATCCTCTTAGGGTAAAATATTCATGCTAATTTTAGTAGAATTAATAATTTTGTCACACCATTTTGGACACAAAGAAGGTAAGAAAATTTGGTTCTAGCAAGCCAGTCCTTTAAGAATAGTTTAAGGCTAATTGTCCTACCTATTTGCCTAGGCCGAGATCTGAGGATAGAAATTTGGGCAAACATATAGTATGAAGCTAATTGAAAAGGCCTCCAGGATATTGAAACAAAAGCCATATAACAAATGATTGTTGTCCTTAATGTACTATGTTATCCCTCATCTCCTTTGCTATCCCTTGGGTATCTCATATTGTTACAGTATCTCACTTTGTTATCTGATATATTGAATTTATTTGTATTTGGTTATCTGAAACTTGATAGGGAAGGGGGGAAAACCAAGACGGGAGTGGGTGGTGGGTGGGGGGAGGGTAATGGGTACCAAGACATCTGAAAAGGTATCAATGTATGTGAATTAATGCACCTTCTATCTGGCAAATATCATGTAACCCTTTTATTAATTACAATAAAAATATAAAAAAAGAAATTTGGGCAAACATATAGTATGAAGCTAATTGAAAAGGCCTCCAGGATATTGAAACAAAAGCCATACAATGAATGATTGTTGTCCTTAATGTCCTGTTATCTCTCATCTCTTTTGCTGTCCCTTGGTTATCTCATATTGTTACAGTATCTCACTTTGTTATCTGATATATTGGATTTATTTGTATTTGGTTATTTGAAATTGGATAGGGAAGGGGGGAAAACCAAGATGGGAGTGGGGGATGAAGGGGGTGGAGGGGAGGGTAACGGGGACCAAGACATATGAAAGGGTATCAATATATGTGAATTAATGCACCTTCTATCTGGCAAATATCATGTAACCCTTTTATTAATTACAATAAAAAAATAAAATGTAAGCAAACAAAAAAAATAATTTTGTCACAGTATAGGATATATCAATTTTGCTCACATTTTTTGCACTATGAGTTTTACATTATGTATTTTCTATCTATACACATTATATCTACATCTATTATAAATATTATATCTTTGTACATTTAAATTCCCATAAAATAACAATATGTTATATAATTTAACTTTAAATTTTCTAAAATATTTTAAAGGAGTCAAGGAGAACTTCTTATAAATACTCATATATTTATTATTTCTGTTTCTCCTCATTCTTAACGTTTAATTAAACATTAAAAGTTCATTAAAGATTTATTAGAGTTTAATGAAACTTTATCAAATCTTTTAGAGCCGGTCTCCTAGGGCCAAAGCTACTTAATTTTTCTTTAACAATATCTTTACCTCATTTTATTCTGAGAAGATATTTTTACTAGATATAGAATTCAATGTTAACATTTCTCTCAGCACTTTACAAAAAGGTGAGTTACTTTTTTGTGGATTCTATGCTTCTGGTGAGAAATCCAAAGTCATTTAAATCATGTTCCTCTGTAGAAAATATTTTCAACACATTCTTCAGCTTCCAGAAGTTTCAAAACATAGGGGCATGGTTTATTTTCTTTTTATCCTATTTGGGATCAGCTGCAATTCATAAAAATGTAAGCTTTGTATTTTACATTATATAAGGGGGGTTTTCCTTTGGATAATTATTTTTGAAATACTGTTTTTTTGTATCTTAGTATAAAAAAATAAAAATCCACCCCTGGGCCTCACACTCTCCCTCTGCCTTTTCATTAGATAAGAACATCATGGATTTGTCTTCCCAGGCTATCTTGAAACTATTATCCTCTGAAAATCAGCCTTCTAAATACCTACAATATTTTATAAGCCTGAGCCTCTAGCGTTCCACTCAAATGCTTATTTAGTATTGTATACTTTTCTTTCTAATACTATAAGAACATAAATGTTAGATTTCTTGTTTTATACCATGGTTCCCTGAATGACTTTTTTTTTTTTTTGCCAGTCTTGGGCTTGAGTTCAGGGCATGAGCACTGTCCTTGGACTTTCCTCAAGGCTAGTGTTCTACCCTGAGCCACCGCACTACTTCTGGCTTTTTCTATGTATGCGGAATGGAACCTGGGTCTTCGTGCATGCTAGGCAAGCACTCTACCAGTAGGCCAAACTCCTGGCCTCCTGAATCACTTTTTAAAATATATTTTTCTATCATTATTAAATGTTTAACAAAATTTACTTGAATAAAGCTCTCACAACTTAAAATTCACATCTAATAAACCTTCATATTCTATACTATCCAGCCAGTGAAACCATACCATAGAAACAACTTAATCCTTGCCTTCTTATAATCTGATTTCACCCAACATGTCCTGGCTGTGTATTATCACACATTTTCCTTGGGGATGTTCTTTTTTTCAGTTGTTGGGGTGGTGTACAGAGGGGTTAATTACATTTGTCAAGCATACATACATTAGTTCTTGAACATTGATACCCCTTCCTATGCTTTTCTTCCATTTTTTTCCTCTACTATCCTCCTCCCAACTTGACTCTTAATTTGGACTTGCTTAAATTAATTTGGTTTGGTTTTGACTTTAAATTTGACATTAAGAAGCATTGTACTCATAATGTAATTTATGGAATTTTAACCTCTTTGTATACCTGCATAAAATAATAATAATAAATAAAAAGTATGAGGGTGTAAGACACAAGAGACCAAAAAACTTGATGAATAAATTAATATTATAAAATGGGCCAAAAGTAAAAATAGTAAACCAAAGACCCAGTTTTCTAATGGCTATTCATAATAGACAAGTTAATTTAACTTATCTTAAAGTTCATAAAACCTTTTTCTTTCCTCTATATTCTGTTATTGAGATAGTCCAGCATGTTTTTCCATTTTGCTTGCTAGAACATTTTCTAATGGCTAATTTAAAGTCTTTGCAATTTAAATTCCAACATCTGTGATATTGCACTTTTTTGTATCTATTGATTGATTCGCTTTCTTATGCACATTGGTATTTTCTTTATGCCTAGTAATTGTGGATTATATCTTTGACATTTTTTAATGTTATGAGATTCTTGGTCTTGTTTAATTTGTTTGGAGATGGTGGTTAATTGTTTTAGCAGACAATTGACCTGGTGAGTTTTGGATTACAAGTTATAATCTTTCTGTGAGTCCAGTTTCATTTGTTTTGTTGTTCCTGGTGCTAGTCAAGTTTATTCTGTGTGTTTTCCAGTGGCAAATACTTGGACCTTGTTGTTGGTTGTTCATTCAATTCTCACTTTCTCTGGAGGGAATATAAGATCATTTTGTGCCTGTATGTCTGATGACAAACCCGAATACCCTAACAGCTTTATGAGTTGAACGTATTGAGTGTTTTTGTCTCCATAATCTCACAGGCAGTTTTCAGTTTCCTGGAGTTTTCTTTTACAACCCCCTAGGCTGCACACTTGTGTTTATTTGCCTCTCTCTGATGCACATTTTTGTGACTGAGTCCACGTTCAAGGCCAAGTGACTGAAGGACAGAGAGAAGAAAAATGAAGTCAGTGTAACCTTATCTAGCCTTCTAGAAGGCCATAATGATTTTTTAAGTTATTGTTAAATTGCATGTTTATTGTTAGAAAACATACAGATAAAAATTCAGAAATCATAAAGATGTAGATAAGTGATTTCTTTTTAGAAAGTACAGTGACAATACACAGAACAGTACTTAGGTTGTAGATTCTAGTCCCTAGAATTATATTATTTGTTGGGATACTTACTAGTGATACTATACTAACACCTATACTATATTATACTATCCTATCCTATCCTATCCTCACTATAATTCCTAGTATGACTTCTAGAATAATTCACGTTATCTCTTTCTAACGAAGGAAATATTTTCATTATCCTCTGAACTATATTTTATTGGTGTTTGCTGCCATAATCTTTCAAGTGTTCGTATTCCTGAGAAGAGTATTGCTAATGTATATTTTATTCATAAACTCTTTCTGGTGGACTCATTTCTTTGTGTGTCTGCGTATCACTACCTGCATTAATTTTCTTTCTACCTGAAAATTGCTTACTAGTATTGTTTATAGTGTACATTTGCTGGTAAAAGTCTTTTTTCTTTCATTTTTCTGAGAGCATTTTAAAATTTTGCCTTTCTTTTATAGCTTCTCTATCAATTGTTGTAAAATTGTAGGGTATACTTTGTTTTTTCTCTATTTGTGTTTTTCTCTGTGTATTATTTTTTATTGTAAAATATGGGGGGAGATTCTGAAAGTGTGACTGATCAATAGTCACAAGACACATATATGGACAGGTTAAATTGTAAACTCCTTGCATTACTATTTATATTAAAAATAAAAACACATTGATTTATAAATACAGTTTGAATTTAGTATTTACATTGTGGATTTACCACATCAAGGCAAGATATTCATTACCTCTCTACTTGTTTTTGAGAGAGACTTTAAAATATACTTTTAGGAATTTTGAAATATATATTTTATTAATTGTAATCACATGCAACATGATTAATTAGTAAAATTTGTTCCTTCTCTTTCTGTCTAACTAAAATTTTGTACTTTTTAAACATTTTTCCTATTCCTCAACACCTTATACACTCCATGTCCCACATATTCTAACTACCTAAGCGTTTTACTTGGTTCCTATGATTTTCCCTAGTTTAGAGTTTACATTTTTATGAAGTTATCACTTAGCCACTCTTTTCCAAATTTCATCCATATTGTTGTAAATATTAGGGCTTTATTTCTAATGTCTAAATAATCCTCCAATATTTTTATCTAATAATATTGTGATATATTTATCTGATTTTCTTTAATCATTCATCTGGCTATGGACACTTTGTTCTTATATCTCTGCTATGAATGAACTTGAATGGTCATTGAAGGCTAGCTTTCTCTTCCACAGATCTCATGCCAGCTTATCTTGATAGATTCAAAGAGTAATATTTGTCTATTTTTCATACAACATTTTAGTACTGTGACCTAGAGTTTTGTGCTCTTTCTCATCTTGATGTTAGAAATTAGCAAATCCTTCATTGCAAAAGTTTTCAGCATTACAGATTTTTTTATTGTCAGGGTAATGTATACAGGGGTTACAGTTACATTTACCAGGTAGTAGGTGCATTATTTCTCACATGTTGATACCCCTTCTCATGTTTTGTCTCCATTTCCCTACCCCCACCTTCTCCTAATCATCTTAGAGCATTATACATTTTTTACCTCATTGTTTCACTTTTTGAATATAATAGTGAATTTTAGCATAAAACTACTTTGGTTAGTTCCCAGTACCTTAAGAAAATTTGTAAACAATTTCATCTCATTCAGTTGTCATTGTTTTTTTTTTTAAAGAAAAATACTTTGTTAAAAGCTATGTCATAGGTCTTCAATTCAAGTTTGTAAGCTGCTTAATGTATTTGAGGGAAGGTGGTAGTTATCGACTTTGTGCCTACACTGAGAAACTTCTGAAGACATATATATTGCATACTTTCCTGTATAGGAAGTCTTACTACATTTAATTCAGCATTCAAAATATAAAAAAGTTTGGTACTAAAATTTGTTTCTCTTGAATAAATTGATCAACCTTCATTTAGATGTTGACTTTTATATTCTAAGCCAAAGAGTTTTTTTAAATTGAAAAATTACCCCAAATCACATTACTTCTAAATTATTTCTTTGCTAGTGTAAAGAAATTGTTCTAGTTTAGATAATTGCATGCATCTTAAATCAAACAAGTTAAATGTCTATCATAAGAACTGTTCAAATAAATAGGCCCTCTCTATTTAAGAGCTGTTGCAGCTCTTAAAATGGAAAAATTACTTAAAATGTTTTTTAATTAAATTATCACTAAGCTACAACATAATATATCTATTAAAATTAAAAGTTTCAAAAGATAGGTTTGGGGACTGGGAATGTGGCTTAGTGGTAGAATGCTTGCCTATCATGCATTAAGCTCTGGGTTCAATTCCTCAGCACTACATGAACATAAAAAAGTTTTATGTTGCTCAAGTGGTAGAGTGCTATCCTTGAGCAAAAGAAGCTTCGGGACAGAGCCCATACCCTGAGTTCAAGCCCTAGGACTGGCAAAAACAAACAAACAAACAAACAAACGGGTTTGGTGTGTGTGTTTGTGTGTGTGTATCTCTGTGTGTGTTTGCATGTATTTGTACATATTATGTTTGCAGTACTGGGGTTGAATTTAGGACATTGTGCTCATTGTGCTTAGTAGGCTTTTTTTTTTTTTGGCCAGTTCTGGGACTTGTACTTAGGGCCAGCCACTGTCTTGGGACACTTTTTTTTTGCTCAAGGCTAGCACTCTGCCACTTGAGCCACAGTGCCACTTCTGGCTTTTTCTTAATGTGTGATATCAAGGAATCAAACAGCGCTTAGTGCATGCTAGTTAAGCATTCTTACAACTAGGCTACATTCATGGCCCTTAGTAGGCATTCTTGAACCATGTTTAAGTCTGTAAAAATACATTTTTTTTTGCTTTTTTTTTTTTGATCCATTCATCCACTGAGTCATGAGTCTGTTTCCATACCTTAGTTGTGGTGAATGGCTCTACAATGACCATGGCTATGTTGGTGGCTTTACTATATCCTAGTTTGTAATCTTTTGGATAAATGAATGCACAGGAGTGGAATTGCTGGATCATGTAGTATTTTTATTTTTATTTTTTTCTGAAGAATTTCCAAAGTACTTTTTGGAGTAGTTGTAATACTTTATATTGCCACCAAAGTATTGGGATTCCTTTTTTGCTGACATCCATTCTAGCATTCTAGTGTGTATTCTTGATGACAGCCATTCTTTCAAAAATTTTAAATTTAATAGTTGTATTTTATTGTCAGGGTGATGTATAGAGGGGTTACATGGAATAAAGGGGTGATATGGAATGTCAGTGCTGTGTTGATTTGCCTTTCCTTTATGGCCAGAGAAGTTGAGAATTTCTTCAGATATCTGGTGGTCATTTTTTTTTTTTTTGCCAGTGCTGGGCTTGAGCTCAGGGCCTGAGCACTGTCCTTGGACTTTCTCAAGGCTAGAGCTCTACCACTTGAGCCTCAGCACCACTTCCGGCTTTTTTGTATGTATGTGGTACCAAGGAATCGAACCCGGGTCTTCTTGCATGCTAGGCAAGCACTTTAACCACTAGGCCAAATTCCCGGCCCACTGGTGGTCATTATTATGCAAAGTCTCTATTTCACTTGTTTGCCCATTTATTAATTGGGTCATTCATTCTTTGAGGGTTTAGTTTCTTCAGATCTCTGTATATTTTAAATACTATGCACAATGGGATTTTACTTACCTATTAGAAACAATGGTATTACTTCGTTTGCGAACAAGTGGAAGGACCTGGGAAAATCATGTTAAGTGAAATGGGTCAATCTCAGAAAGACCATGGATGTATGTTTTCTTTCATATGTGAAAGTTAGAATTAATCTATAAATATATAAATATAAATGTTGTGGTGTTTTCCAAGTATACACAAGTGTATTAGCCAAAATACGGTAGATTCGGGGAGAACTCCTACCTATATCTCCTTCAGAGTTGTGCATATTGTTGTTACAGTTATGTATACTATCTCTAGAATATCATTGTTGTCATAATGCACTATGTCATTTCTCTTCTCTTTTTCTGCCCTTTGGTTAATCTTATATTGTTACTGTATCTGACTTTGTTACATGGTATATACCTACATAGTATATTATATATACGTTTATTTGTTTATTTGACATAGAAAAGGGAAGGGAGAAATAAGATGATTGGGGGAGGGAAATGGGGACAGAAACATGAGAAGGGGTATCAATATGTGAGAAGTAATGCACCTACTACTTGGCAAATGTAACTGTAACCCCTCTATATATTACCCCAATAACAAAAAATAAAATAAAAAAGAATTCTGAAAAAAATAACTTTATAGATCAAACATACGTTAAACTGAGATAATGCTAGGAATGGAACAGGAAATGTTTTTGTTGCTCTAGATGTTCTAATGTTCTGATATTGGGCTTTGGGGTTTTTTTTTGTGTGTGTGTGTGTGTTGTGTGTGTGTGTGTGTGTGTGTGTGTTTAAGTGCACACACATGCATGAGTATGCCAGTCCTGGGGCTTTTGTGTGTGTGTGTGTGTGTGTGTGTGTGTGTGTGTGTGTGTGTGTGTGTTTAAGTGCATACACATGCATGAGTATGCCAGTCCTGGGGCTTGTATTTAGGCAAGGCCTGAGCTTTTTTTGCTCAAGACTAGAGCTCTACCACTTGTGCCATAGCTCCACTTCTGGCCTTTTGGTGGTTAAATAAAAATAAGAGTCTTCGAAACTTTCCTGCCCACACTGTATTAAAACTGCAATTCTTAGATCTCAGCCTATTGATTACAAGCATAAGTAACTGGCACCCAGCTGTTTTGGTCTCTTGATAAAAATTCTGACTGGCACTGTTCAGTACAGTGGTTCAGCATCACTGAAAGAATATCTTCAGTGTGCCATATGCATATTCAGTTTCAATATTCAATATTTTTGCGTAATTATACAAAAGTACTATTGAGTCTGTACAAGCCAATCAAATATATGTTTTAGCTGTTTTCTAAAATTATATATGGGAAATACTCCTTTCAAGCTAGGATATTGTATGTTCCCCCAAATACCCATCTCATGCATAAAGGCATGTTACTTTCTTGTTAGACTTTCCTGCTTGCACATATGAGTCAGAACTGTCTGAATACAATTTGATTAATTCATATAAACTTAGAAATGAGGACATTTATCCATTCATTTCTGACTTTCTTTAGACCATGGAAAGATTCCTCTGTAGTCTGCCAAACCTTCTCAAATTTCATAGTTTGCTCTCATGCTCCCTAATTAAACAACTTTTCTTTCCAGGTCTATTTGAATGCCATTTATGATGTAATGCATACCTAAATTCTTATTCATCTTTTGCATAATTTTTTCCTTTGAAAATCCATTAATAAATGATCTGTGGAACCAATATAATGAGCATTCATTTACTTAGGTTAAATGAAGACTATACATACTGTTGATGATTTGCCAACAGTAACAGTAGTAGAGTCCACGCCGGCTGTCTCATTGGAAAAGCAAACGGTTTTTAGCATTTCTGAAATTGTAATCCAAGTGTAAGTTCATGGGCACATGAATCCTGTGATGTATTCGTGAATTTGCAGTTTGTTAGGTTAGATGTAAGACTTAGTGTTTCTTTCTCTTAATTGTGTTATATTATTTTCTGTTAGTAATCTTGCTATTTTTCTCTTGTTTTTCTTCCACTTTCTTTTCCACTCTTCATTTCCAAGGTGTCCCTGATCATCTGATTCTTATTAGGTAGTTAAATTATGCAGGTGCCAATCTCAGTGTCCCCAAACACACATAGCTAATCAAGAATAAAACCGTTTATTGTAAATTTATCTCTAGCATGAATCCTTCTTTCTCTGATTTTGAGGATGGATACATGCTCATTATGATCTGGTTGACAATTATAACATTTAGAGTGTATGTGAATCAAAGAGTACGTTGTGTTAGGTGTTAAGACTTTTTATTTTATTCATTTAAAGACAAAGGTTTAAATGTGCTTGTTTAAATTCAAGAAGTCCTTAGAACCATGAGGCCTTAGGAGTAAGAGGTGCTTAAAACCAAATAGCACAGGAGTTGAAGAAGTAATTATATGCCAGCTTGAAGATGGAGCTGAACAAAAAGTGGGCTGCTCTGAGAATGGAGGATGGCAAAATGATCATGTCTCCAGCATCCATAATCCAAGAAAACTGATATGAGTCTCCAGAAGTTTTTACTAAATTTTATAAAATTCTGTGCCTTCATGATGGTCAGCTAATCTGATTCCATCCTTCATTTGTATATTTTTTATTTAACTTAAATTTTAAAAATCTTAATCAGAATTATATTTTTAATAAAGACTAACATTTCTGATTATTTTGTATTCAAGGTGGCAAGAAATTTAAAAAATATAATTGAAGAAAAAATTTAATGTCCTTATTTCTCTGGTGACTAACCTTTCAGATCTTCTCAGCTCTGTCTACTCCTTCCAACAATGACAGAAGGGAAGAGGTAATGTTAGGAAGAAGGCTGAAAAGAAGCATTCTAAAGTGGCAGAACCAGTTTTAATTTGAAAACAACATAACCCACACTTGCAAGTTACTAAGAACTGAGAGAGGAGGCAAAAAGTACATTTTCTGTGTTTCAAGTTTTACTCTGGAGAGTTTCTTTGCGTTTAAAAATGCCCTAGGACTAAGTTTAGGATAAAAGTTATCATGAGACTAATTTGACTTTTTCATTTAATTTAAAGTTGGTAGCTCATCTTTGATGAAAGCAAAAATGGATATTGATAAATTCATAATCAGATTACAAAAGGATACACTTTAACATTTCCGGAAACATTCTTAAATAAGCTCACTATGAATGTATAAGGATATCTATGACACTTTATTTCTTAGTGTGTCAGTACTGAGGTTTGAACTTAGGGTCTGGACTCATCTGCAATATTTTTAAAGCAAATAATTCTAAAATTTTGGTGACAAAAATAAGAATATTAGAGCTGGGTACTGGTGGCTTATGCCTATAATCCTGGCCATTCAGAAAGTCTGAGATCTGGAAGACCTGGGTTCAAAGGCGGCCTGGGAATGGATGGGGTTGGAAGAGATAGGGGGAGAATTCTGAAAGAGTGGCATTGGTCAAGATGCATTGTTCTCCTAAGCTGACATGTTTAATTGAAACTCCTTTGGACAACCATTTTGAGATAGATAGATAGATAGATAGATAGATAGATAGATAGATAGATAGATAGACAGACAGACAGACAGACAGATAGATATAGGAAGGAGGCGGGGGGAGAATTTGTTTGAAGGCAGCCTAAAGAGAAAAGTCTACAAGACTTCAGCTCCAAAATAACTAGCAAAATGCCAGTCTGTAACCATGTCTAAAGTGATAGTATCACCTTGTGTAAGCATGCCACGCCAAGTGCAAACCATTAGTTCAAGTCCACATATAGGAAAAAAATGTAAAGTCAATGTTGAGGCTTGTTTTTCTATAGCACTTTCACAAGGCAGAAAATCTTTAGTTAACAATGGAATTTTGAGTGTTATCCAAGTTCAAAAAGGTTTTACTAAGTTATGCAAATAGTTTAGTATTTCCATTTGTTACTACTAATACTTCATAGACAATTTCAAGGGAAAAAAGTGATGGAATGAGGGCCACATCATGCATCAACATGCTATACTGCTTCCTTATAGCACAGAACAGTAATAATTTGCTTAATAAATGTTCTCTTAATTGGCTCTTTCCTGTTTGATGTGTAGTTTAGTCACAAAATATCCCCAAATTTAGAAGCCTGAAACATCAAGGATGTTTTTGCTGTTTGTTTGAATTTCTTTAGCTTTCCTGTTTGCCTTTGACATTTATGTAGCTTGTCTGGTTCTCAGATTCATTCCTGTGTTTCAATTTACTTATTGTCTTTTAAAGACAAAGTGAATTTCCTAGATCAGTTTCCTTCTGTCTAGGCTCAGCCAATAGGGATCACTGGTGGTTAATAATTACAGAATGCCTGAGAAAGCAAAATGAGAATGTTTCTCCTTTGTGGGCTTAAGTGACAACTCTGTTTTGACTACCAACCAAGGCTTCCCATTTCTGTCCTTGACTCATTGTTTATCAACCTCTTCCTCCACAAGCTTTACATTGTCTTATTTTCATTATTTTGAGTAATTTGTCTTTCCATGATAGCATCCTGACATGTAGACTTCATTATACTGTTTTTATGTTTGCATTTATTTTAGTTTTTCTTTATAGGACTTCTTTGCATCTGAGGTTTTGTTTTCCAACATTGGAAAAGATACATCATCATTTCATATATCATCCTTTTGTCTCCATTTTCTCATTCTTAATTAATTATTACATTTATATTTGTCCTTGATATAAACTTAGTCTTGCATTGTCTTTGTTCCTTTTATATTATTACTAAGTTCACCCAGATTGCATTTCAGGTCAGTATTTCATCCTTTAGCTGAATTTAATGTAAGATAGTCATTTTAGTATTAATTTTAATGACACGTTTTCATTAAAAATTTTAAAATTAAATCTACCTTCTTATAGTTTATCTTTGTTTTTCCTTATTCTTTGAAAGTTTCTTCTGAAGATTTTTTTCTCAATAATACCTGAGACTAAATTCAGTTAGCTACTTCACTTCGTAAGATTATGTACTATTTAAGTTTGTCTTAATGCTCATATTTAATTGGTCACTTATGTTTGCTAACATTTATGGCTGAACTTTCATATGTTTGATCTGGAATCTGATATTCTGACTATTAGACTTAGTCTTTTTCCTAACATTTCAGTCTGTTGAAAGTATATTGCCAAAGTAGATTTTCTTCTAGATAATCCAGGTTTATTAGTAGGTGGCTGATCGTTGTTGTTGTTGTTTTTAGCATTGCAGTTATTTAAAGCCTTCATTTTATATCTATGGTATAGTATATTATTGCTGAGCTAAATAATTCTCCCAAAATGTTGTGCAGCCTCATAGCCATACTATAAAAGGGAAATTACACATCTAATTTCACTTGATAGGATGCAAATGTGTTAAAAATTTGTAAATCACCTATAGGCTGTTTGAATAAGGTACATTTGAAAGATAAGTGAATTCATGTTTAGGCCTGGGCTCCATCCCAAAATATCTCATTATGCTTATGTAAATAAGCCAATCCAAGCAAAATCTGAAATCAATAAAACTTCTGCTCCTAAGATCTTTGGATAAAGGATACTCAACTCTATTAACATTCTTTTACAAGTTATCAACCACTGTCCAATAAGCACAAAAGGCAAAGAACTGCCTGCTGCTTTGTAATTAAACTTAATAAGCATGTACACATTTACCTTTTGTACTTCTGGAAGGTAGTACCTAGAGAATGATATGTTGACACTGTGTCATAGTAAATAATAAATTCATGACTATATTTTCATAGTCTCAGTTTCCAGTATGTAAAATCTCATGAAGAATCTAAAATTTGTAATGTATGTTAACGAATATTTCAATTGATCATTCTCCTAATTCCTAATAGAAACTTAAGTGTATTAAATGTATATACGAATGTTACTAACAGTTGCTTTGACACACATATATTATATATATATGGAGTTAAATATATACAAATATATTTGATCTCATTTAATTGACATAAAAAGCCTATTTGTTGAAGCTTTGAATTTGGCCTAGTGGTAGAGTGCTTATGTAGAATACACAAAGACCCGGGTTGGATTCCTCAGTACCATATACGTAGAAAAAGCTGGAAATGATGCTATGGCTGAAGTGGTAGAGCTCTTTAGCCTTGAAAAAGACCAGGGACAGCACTCACGCCCTGAGTTCAAGCCCCAGGAATGGGAAAAAAGGCTGTTCGTTAGATAAAATATCATCATTTTAAATATGGTGTAACTAGATACTATGGTGGTATATATAAGTTTTCCTTGGATATGTAATTATTATCCTAGATAAGGGACATAGAGGAATGTTTCCAGACAGGCCACAGAAAAGCATGACTATCTGAAAAACCAAAGCAATAGGACTAGTGATGTGATGTAAGTGTAGAGCCAAGCATGTGGCCTGGGGTTTAATCCTAGTACAGGACACCTCTGAAAAAAAAATTTCCTTTTTAAACCACAACTGTGGCAATTTAGAATAAAAAGACCTTAAAAAATCATCACTATATACTGTGTCTCTTTCTGCGATGTTGCTGTTAGTAACTTCACCTCACAAGCCCTGACACTTGTAGGAATTAAATACCTTGTGTGACAATCTAAAGACATAGCACTTAATTTAGGATCTGTGCCTTCCTCTAAATCAAAGCAGGAACCAAGGCTAGAAGAAACATCAGTTGTTCATTTCTGTCTCAGGCCATGAGAAGAAGAAGAAAAAAAAGACTTTTGTTAACATCTCTGACTTTGTTTACAAGCCTTACATTAGTAGTGTCTGTTCAGACTACATAAATGTATATTCCAAACATGTTTTATATATATGACTGCTAAGAAGTTCATAATATCTTGAATGATTCCAGGTCATGAATTATATTGATTTTGTTCATACTATAGGGTTTTTTTTGTTGGTTTCAGTTAAACATGAAATGATACGTTGAGTATCATTGCTTTATATATAACTTAGAATCTACCCATTACAATTTCCTTCAATAATAGGAAGGTGTTTAAAAATACTTGTTGTAAGTTATGGCTATTACTATTGTGATGGAGTATTTTCTGATTCAAAAGTGCTCTGTGACATCCATCCAACACAAGACTGGCTCTTCAGTTAACTGTTGAAGTGTATGGAGATACCCAGAGGAACTCTGTTTCCTTACTCCTTGTGGTCCCTTAAAGTGTGACATCATCTTCCTTGTTTAATTAAAATTAAAAAAATTCCATTATTGCCTGCACTAATTCCTTCACATGACTATGACACAGATTTGCAAAAATGACCCCACAGGGAGGAAATATTATCAACATTTCAGAGAAGGGATTGTGAAATTAGCTGAAGATTACAAATTAGACTTCTTTTCCAGCTCTGTCTGATAGCAAAAGCTAAGTACTTAACTGTCCTGCTACCTTCTAATTTTGCTGCTGTCTAGAGCCTGATCTACAGATAGATCACTGATCATATGAATACCTTTTCTTATTGCTGTCACCTTACGACCTCCTTCTTTTGACTTGAAACATTTAGCTATTCTGTGGCACTGACTTCAGAAGGGCAGAGCTTAGCATTGTAGTTCACAAAAGCTGACCTGCTTTTGAGAACAAAAATCTGTGTTTATATAATTTTATCTGCATAACAAATCTGTTTTACCCTAGTGGCACTGTCAAAACAGTATCTTTAGGCAGGATTAACAAGTAACTAACTAAGTTACTTTGGTTGCCAATAAATAACTGTAATCTGTTAATAACTGTGTGTTTCATGTGGCCCTAAATAATGAGATAATCTTCTAATCAAGTATCCTAGATTGGATCAGTATTCCTTCATGCTTGGTTTTCTATTATGTTATAACTCCTCTGAGAAAAGTAAATCACATAAAAATCTTAAATACTTAGCAAAAGTAATTTATTGGTGCATTTTTGTAATGCCTACTAATTAGCATGAGTTTTTATTTATTGTTAACTAAATAAAAGTTTTTGCTCAATAATATGAAAGGATGACCCTAACATATGTTTTCTTAGTTTAATGATTGCTCACAAATGCCTTGAGATATTTTATGTTTGCCTCTTTATTTGAGTTGTTTGTACATGTTTTTAATGCTTTTGTATTGTTAGCCCTGTGAAGATAAAATATATCCTAATATATCTCTCAGTATATCATAGTGCCAAAAACAGGTCCTTGCACATAATAAATGTTCACCGAATATTGTTGATTTAGTAAATAATGAGTCTGGAGTAGAATGAACAGATTTTTAATCTTAAATTGTTCTTGCCATCATTTCACTCTGCATAAATACAGAACTTTACTTTTAAAAATGTGTTATTAAGGTGTTGGTATAAATTTTAGAGTGGTGGGTAAAAAAGACCTTCTCTGTAACTTTACGAGGCAGGGGTGAAAATGTTTCCTAATGTAGATATACTTAGTGGGTTTAATTGTGATTATATTAATTTAATTCCCTGAGGAAGATAAGATTTACGATTTTCATGTGGTACTTTGTTTTTCCTTTTGTCCTTACCTTGCCAACTACTAATTTTACTATTATGAAAATAATAAAAATAAAACATTCCAGTATTTTATAATTTCATCATTCAGATAGAATCACTCATTATTTCGTATTTCTTCTTCTCATCTACATAATTTTCTACTGTCCATGCAAATGACACTGATTTATAGACCATTATAGTGGTATGTTATAAAATTGCATTTCCTATAAAATAAAATTATTTTTAAAGTACTTCGTATTATTGCAAAAATCTTCCCTTACCTATTTGTGATTTTCTTTATTTTTCTGTTGTTAGGCATTTAGGTTACTTACAGGTTTCTGTTATCATAAAATTGTCTTTGTATTTGTATTCTATTATGTAAGATAGAGTCCTAGAACTAAAATAACCGAGTTAAACTTTTGAATATTGAGTTCGTGATACACCGCATACCTTTAGCAATTCTCAATCCCTTTGAGCCATCATAAAGACTGGTTTTGATCTTTAAGCAAGCAATATCAAGTAGACCTATCAGCGTAAAAGGATTGATGCTCTCAACTGTGCTCCGAGGTATAAGTTAAACACTTTATGTTGCTTTCAGAAGGAATTATGAAACTTTTTTGAGAATTGAGTTTGGAGGTAGCATGTTACAGTGCAACTTCCATCTAAATGCAAAAATTTTCAAGTGTGATTATAACTGGCATGTTTTTGTTTAAGCTGTACTTACCCAGACTTCAGAATAAAAACCCACTTCACTCAGTTTTGTAAAAGTATGTTAGGTTGAGGAATTATGCGTTATGCCTGATGTGGTATTAATATTCCCTTTCATACTGATCAGACTCATTTTTGTTTACTGTTGCAACAAAGTTAATGAGCATTCAAAGTTTATTTTTATTTATTTATGCATGTTTTGTGGATAGCTCTACAAATGTACCTTTCTTCCTCACCAGTCTTCTAGCCAAGCCAAGTGCAGATGAATCGGAGTAGTTTCATTTTAGAAGCGGCAGTCATATTTGTATTAGGATGGCAATTGTCTTGGAGGAATACCAAAAAAAAATCATTTTTAAATGTTTGCCTCATCCTGTAGTGAAAGCATTTGTGTTTCTCAGGCCATGGTGAGTCTTAGTCCCTTGCCTGTGCTTGTTTCTTATAACACAGCTGAGGGTTTTGTGTGTGTGTGTGTGCACACGTGCATGTGTGCGTGTGTGTGTGTGTGTGTGTGTGTGTGTCTGTCTGTCTGTGAGTTAACCCGTATGAATTTAGAATGATGGGGTGATCTGAAATCTTCAATGAAGAGCATAGAACAAAATGATTCACCTCCTTTATATACTGCAGTCTTTCCTACTCTACAGAAATTGTTTCAGCTTAAATAGTGGTATCAATTCAGTAAACTAATTTTTACTTACGTGACATAATTGTTTTTCTTTTCAGAGGACCTGATAAATTGCAAGTCTGTCTGTGCCACCTCATCACACAGGTATGTAGGTGAATTAAGTATAGTTATGTAAATTTATGCGTTCACTGACAAGTTGTTACAATTTTTATGTAGTAAAATCCCTGAATTCATAATATGAAAATGTACATTTTTGAGTACTGTAATTATAATTATTGACAGCTTCAAAGAACAGTGTATTTTTATAAATACATTGAATTTTATTGTAAGAATTAAATAAACATTTTAAAAATGATTTGATAAGTTAGAACTATTGCTAACTACTGTTTCTTTTCGATCATTGTGTTGTTTTCAAACTTTTTTTTTTCTGTTTTGGATTTTTTTTTTCCTATGGGGTTGCTTTAGGTAAGGAGTGGTTGCAGATGTACTGTCTGCTACATGTCTCAAGCACTAGACAAATGGGGGAAAAATGTTTGCACCTGTTTAAAATCTCAACCGTGGGGTGTTGCGGTGCCTGGGCAACCAGCAGGAATTCTCAAAAGCTTGGTTGCACCTGCTCAATTGTTGCTTGCAGCTGTGTCATATGAGTGAGAGCACAGAGAAGCTTGTTAGCAGTTTGCTTGTTCCGGTTACGTATTTGTATTTTGTGTACTCCTGAGTTTGAAAGATCCTTGATGTAGATAGATCTTGAACTATTAAATTAGTTTATCATAAAACTTATTGGATTTAGCTCCCAAATATTTGTTCCACATCTTTTGTTTTGTGTCTCAAATGCTGCTTTAATAGCTGCTGACTGCACTGGAGAATGTGTATGCTGACTTTTCCAAAGATACCTGTGATACCTCCAGATAACTGCCTTGACAGTCATTTTTGTCCTGGTAGAGACATTTTGTATTTGGCTCAATTTTACCATGTTGGCAGCCCTGCTATGTGAGGCTGGATGTAGTTATTGATCCATTTAGCTGAACAGATTTGAAAGCATTTGGCTATTAGTGGACACATGGGGGCATATTCAGAAAATTTAAGGGTACATTTTAAAATGATTTCTTGATTTGTGCCTGCATCTCTGTCACAGTTGAGGAAGAAGTAGGAGAGAAAAAAAAAGGTGAATATTAAACAGTTATCCACAAAGAGATGTTAAAATCCAGCTGTAGATTTTAAGACTGTGAAATTATCCTTTAATCAAACGCTACATATTTGGTATTATTCAAAGTATGCTAGTAAGGGCATTAAGTTTCTTTTTTGTTAATGCTTTATACATGCTCTGACAGTTATTATTGACTGTACCTTAGGCAAAAATCTGCAAATGTTACACAATAAGCTACATTTGTTGTTGTTTTTTTCTTTATATCTTTGTTGTAAAAGTGAGAGTTACATTTACATAAGTAAGGTAAACACTGTTACCCTCTCCCTCATTTTCTCCTGTTTGCCCTTCCATATGCTCCTCCCCCTGAGTTGTATAGTTCATTTCCAACAGTGTCTAGTGAGCATCATTGCTACATTTGTTATGAACATATTTAATTAAACAATTTGGTAGTCTCCAAATTCCTGATATTCAAAACTTGCTCAAATGACTTGCTTATTCTTTTTTGCATAATTAAAAGTTGCTGAGTAGTTTCCATGAGTATTTGGTGACACAAATATTAAGTATTGGAGCTACCTTTATGAAATTTATCTTTTTGAAAGAACTCATCATAATATGGATTGAACTAACCTCTTTGGGAATGGAAAGCATAGACAGTATAGTAAATAATTTGCCTGTAGTTCCATAATACAATGCCATGTGCCTAAATGTTGAATGGATATATAAATAAATAATTTTACTGTTATAATAGAAATAAAAGGACAGTAGCCTAGGAACTTCTCACATACATTTCAAGTGAGCCTTGATGGACTCATTTTGGTTTTTGTGTTGTTGGTTAGGTAGAAATGACAATTCTGTTAAATCTTGTTCTTAAAATGAGAAATTAAATAGAATTATTCATCCTGTTATGATGACTCAAGAATCAACATAATATTTGCTTTATAATCAATTTTACTATGACAGAAATATGTTTATTATCTCCATTATACACAGGTAGAAGCATTAATGGTTAAGTTACATGTAACCTTGAAAGCTCTGTGCAGCATAGACATAAACAAATGTTCTCTGTTATATGATTAATGTCACCACCTTCCCAGCACTCAACTACACATTTTCCTGTTTCTATCTCACTAAAACCATGAAAGTAAAATGTATCTTGACTTTCTTTGGATCTGGTATTACCCAAATATTATAAATTTGTGGCTGCTTAACTAAGCAGAAAGAATAGGTCTTGTGTTTGATATGTGTAAATATATATTATCTATGTATTATATACCTAGATTATACATATATAGTTTCTATTGCTAATTCCCAACTGTAAATACATGAAGTTAAGAAAAGGTAAAGTCAAAATAGTACCTTTAAGACCTGCTTTTAGATAGGCCTTTCTAAAGTTCCATTTGTGTGGAATGAAACACTCACAGAATACTACCAGTTGAAAAAGAATCCAGTAGCCACTACATCAAAACATTTTGTTTAGGCTTCTTAGATTTTGCTACAACTGGTTGTCTATATTCATGGCTACTTTTCCATTTAGAAGGCACTTGGAAATGTAAGGGGTCAAGCCACCATAACATATTCTAGTGGGTAAGATGCCAATGCATGGACATCAATTTTTGGTTGTTATTGAGTATTAGTGTGGTAGATTAAACGATATCCTTCTGCTAATTTCATGATTGAAAATAAGGGGTGAGCCAAGAATATCTATTAACTAGAATATTAATCATTAAGGCAGACTGATATTAGCAGCTGCTTCAGTGGTATGAACCAGGAATTACTGTTTCAAACTCATAGAGAAATTGCCACATCCTTGGCATGTTTTTGAGGTTTCTTGTGATTTCAGGGTTAATGAAATACAGGAAGAAAATCCATACTGTTGAGAACATATAAAAAGTATGATTTCTTTATTTTTTTGTCTTCTATCCATTTCTCCCTTCCTTGTTTTCTTTTTCCTGTTCTACATGGTAAATGAATGCTAGTATTTCTACATAGAAAGATGGGCTAAATGAATAAAATTAAGTCTGTATCTACAAATATCATACAAGCAAGGAGGACACAACAATACATTAACAGACTTCTTTTAGCTTGACTAATTGTTATTAGTATGGACCTACGCAAGTCTCTATTCCTTTTCTTTTTCATTTACAAAACTAGACAAAAATAGTGTCATTGTGCGATCTACGTAACCAAATCATAGTTGCCAACTAATACTCAGATGAATTTTCGGTTCTTTTAATTAGGTTCCTTTTATTATGACCACAGCTACCAAAGTTACACCTACATTTCAGTACAGGTACACTGAAGAAAGACCAACCAGTTGCCAGGGGGCATGGATGTAGACCTGTGCATTATCACACAGTTTGTCTCCAAAATTCAATCAAAAGTTATCTGTGTTTACAAAACTTTAAAGGAGACTTGAAAAACATTTGTTGCTTGGGCATTCAAGTCAGGGAAGTTCTCTGCTACCTGGGCCACATCTATAGTCCTAATTATACGTATGTGTACATCTATATCCACACATACATACATATATATTCACATTCATACATACATACCTAAGCCATACCTAGTCCTTCACACACACACACATACACACACACACACACACACACACACACACACACACACACACACATTATCTTGAAGTAGTTGCACAGAGGGGAGTTAATCCAAAATGCCCATTTATGAGTACTATACATCTCAATCAGTGTTGCCCTTTTCATAATTCTCTTCCATTTCTTACACCCTCTCCCATCCCTTCAGTTTTCTTGATTAAAAAATTTTAATTTACAAATCCATATGCTAAATCAACATGATCCTCATTCATACTTTTTACATTTTCCAACTTTTTTTGGTAAAAGAAATACTTAACCTTTTTTAGAGACATAGTTAATATGCTTATGATGTTTATAATGCCATAATGATTCAGCTCCATTACTCATCTTATAAAATTGACACACTATACACATGAAAAAATAATTCCCCAGTCCTCCCTCTTGCTCCTGGTAAGTAGTACTCTACTTTCTGATTTAATGATTTTGTTTACTGTTAATCATAAGAGAATCACAAAAAAGATGTTTCTTTTAGATGTTTGGCTTATTTCAGTTTGCCAGTGTCCTCAGTGGTCATCCATTTTATGGTACATATCAGTTTCCTTATATTAAGGCTAAAACATTACTCTCTCTCTCGCCATATATATATGTATATATATTTCATATGCTGTTTATTCATCATTGGACCCTTGGCGTACTAACTCAGCTATGAGTTGAAGTGTACAAATATCGCTTTGAGAATCAGCATTCAGCTTTATAAATAATATATTCACAAGTGGAACTTCTGAGTTATATGACAGTGATTTTATCATGTGTTCTTATAATATGATCTTTCCTATCTAACTTTATTACCTTTAGAATGACCTTGGTTCCATCATAAAGAGAATTGGATAGGTCATGCTCCCGGCTAAAATTCAGATATTTTAAAGGAACCTGTGAATACCTTGAATAAGTAGGCATCTTGGAAGCCATGATGGTTATGCACTTCTGCATTATAAATCTCTTGCTTGTGTTTGAATTTAGGATTTTTGATTTCTAATTGACCTGAAATTTCAACTCCATAATTCAGTGTTTGTTTGTTTTCCTGGTTCGAGTGGCTTAACCTCAGGGCCTAGGTGTTGGACCTGGGCTTGGTCCCTGAGCTGCTTTTGCTCAAAACTAGTACTCTACCATTTGAGCCACAGTGCTGCTTCTCCCTTTTTCTCAGTAGTTTATTGCAGAGAAGAGTCTCACAAACTTGCCTGCCTTGGCTGGCTTTGATCATTAGATTTCAGCTTTCTGAGTAGCTAGGATTTCAGGTTTGAGCCACCAGCACCCATCTGAAAACAAGCTCTTAAAACCCGTCATGAAAGCATTGAGCAATCACTCATGATTGCTAATATATACTCATGACATCCTAATGAACTAAAAGTAGTCCTATTGGCAAAGTTGTTGAAATCTAAGTAGTCCCAGGTATAGTAAGCTTAGCTGTTGTAAGTACCTACCTAGCTGTGTAATTTTCCTTTTTATTTTTTTCTTGAGAAAGAAATTAGTATAGGAAAATGTCCTGATTTCCTCCAGTGCTAACTTCTACCTATGCCAGCTGAGGGAAGGATATGCTCTTGGCCACTGACTTCCAAGATGTTATTTTTTTCCTTACATGTCTTTACATTGGCTTCCCTATGTGAGCTTTTGTCTCAGGGTTCAAATGTCTTCTCATAAGCAAATCTATCATATTGTATAAGGCTCTACTCTAATGACCACATTTAAACGCATTACCTTAGAGATGACCCAGTAAGATCACATTTTGTGGTACTGAGGGTTATTACTTCAAAATGTATTTTGGGAGGAATTCATTGTAATTCACAATAGTTAGGAAAAGAATATTTAGTAATGTATAGATATAATACTGGCAATGCTTAAAAGCAGAAAGATGTTATTTTCTTTATTTCGCAGATGATAAAATGCAATTCCAGATAGAAAAAGCTGTTCATCCAAAGTCACATAGCTACTACATATTAAATACTAGCATTTTGACCTAGTATTATATACTGCTATTAAGTGGATAAACTTCATTACCACGCAATCAAAAACATACATATAGCCGAGCGCAGTGACTCCTGTAATCCTAACTACTCAGGAGGCTGAAATCTGAGGATCACGGTTCAAAGCCAGCCCTAGCATAAAAGAGCCAGACCATGAGACTCTTATCTCCAATTAATCACTAGAAAATGGGAAGTGGGACTATGGCTCCAGGGGTAGGGTGGTAGCCTTGAGCTGAAGAGCTGAAGGAGAATGCCCACGCCCAGAGTTCAAGCCACATGACCCATAAAAAAACAAAAGCAAAAACCTACATATACTTTGAACATTTAAGGTACTTTAAACACTTAAGGTTGTGTTTTGTTTTATTTTATCTTTAGGGTTACACCAATGGATATTTTATTCATTCAAAACAAAAAAAATACCTGACAATTATCCTTGAAATCTTAATGTTTCAGCTCTTCGCTACCCAATAAAGCTTTTGGGCAGAACAGATTTTGAATATAAGTATGGATTGATTCTGGCACTATTTGTGTGGACGGCTCAGTCCTCAGCACATGTACTTGGACACCGCCCCCTCCTCATGCGTCCTCTCCCCTCCCCTTTCCTCTCTCTTCCTCCCCTCTTCTCTCCTTACTTTACTTCCTCTCTCTTTTTTTTTTTTTTGGTCTTAGTTTTGTTTTTTCACTTTTACCGAGTACTTTTTTTCTCTTATGCACTATTTGCGGTGAATAATAAACATTGAAGGGGACTGAATGTGGATGACAAACTAGGAAGTCTCTGCAGTATGAAAATCTGTACTCTTGTAGTTATGTACTGTAACCTGGCCACATCCTTAGCACTATTCCTCACACTAAAGAACAACAGGCATCATGTACCTTATGTAAGTTTTCTATCTTACCAATGAAAACATTTTATTTTTCACTTTGAAGTTTTAGAGTAGAACTAGCTCATGACCCAGTTTCACTAATAATTCTCTTAAGTAACCATTGTACTCATTTATAAAATTTTTTCCACCCACTATCTGTCTAGCCTGGTTTAAAATTTTTATATATGTACTTTTAAAAAATTGATTAGCTGGAGACCTGCCCATTCCTCTGTGCTGTGTTCTAAGGATTTAAAAACTGCACACTGAATTCTGTATAGTGTAATTAAAACTGACCCACATTTGGACCTGAGTACACCAGGACTTAGCCAAACTTGCCATGAGCTGAGTTCTGGTGGCAGATGGGAACTAATGAGGACACACTCTACTCCAGAATTTCCCAGCTGCTTGGCCCCTTTTTGTACAAACAAGGTTTGGAGCGAAGTCCGGATCCCAAGAGCATGTTCTGTAAATGTGTTGTACTCAATGATTTGAGAAATGTTCTCACAAAATCAGGCCATTTCAAGGTAGCCTTAAGACTTCAGTAGTGTCCAATTTGAAACATAAAAATTCAAAGGGCCCTTTTGTGTTCTCTCCAACCAGTTTTTAATTTTAAACTGAAAGTAAATCAAATTTTCCCCATCTTTCTCTTGTGCCAGGCAATGGAATGATCCCATATTTCCAAACCTGGAGATTCATAAGCGTTTTATCTCAGGAACAGTGTTACCTCAGGATAGACCTTCTCCTTGAAGCCTATGGATCTCTTCAAGTGGTTTGATGTGCTGGGACTATTCAGGCAGATGTAATTGAATCAGTTTGAAGCAGCTGTAGCTGGCATGTGGTCTCTCAGATTGCTAGCACCTGCTTGTTTTTTTGAAACTCACTGGAGTGAGAGTAGTGCCAAAACCAGCATTGGTCTTGGAGCAGATAAAGTACTCCAGATCTTATATCCCATTCCCCTCCCAACCTAGCCACATCATCACGGGTGCTTGAAATAAAAAAAAAAAACATTTTCATGATTAAGTTTGAGGTATACTTTCCCTTCTCATTTTTGTAAGTATTCAGATCTTGACAGTACTGACCATGTGTCCAAAAAGTAAATAAATAAAAAATAAGGGTGTATAATAGAGATCAGGTGGCTTTGGGGCTCTCTTATCGGTAGACAACTGGGTAGCCTGTGGTTTGCAGAAGCAGTTAAATGAATGTACCAAATTCATTTGCTGTTCCAGCACAGTCTTACTGGCACAAAGAATGAGCAGTTAATGTATAACAAACTGTGAGCTGTTATGGAATATGATAAATACCCATCCCTATCAGAGTGAGAATGTAAAATGGAACTCTCTTTAATGTAGACTCTAAATGGAAAGACATGCATGTCTTAAACACTATGGGAAAAATATAAAGCCTATGAAAATATAAATTAAATCTTCAGACATGAGTACATAAGACATAATTTTTATAATTTTAAAAAGATTTAAGTCTTTTAAAAATACTCTTTTGTTCCATTTTGTTACTTACCAGCTATATACTTAATTCTTAATGGTGTAAATATCCTAATGCTTAAAAGAAACCAAAACGTTAAAGATAACCTATATAAAATGTATAGCACATGTAGGATGGTTTTAATTTTAATAATACTTTGAGAGAAGCTACAAAATAAATGTAGTTTAAAAATCTTGGTGAAAATGTTATTGCATTACCACCCTCAAGTGACTAGTTTTCAAGTGTGTCTAGATGCTACAGTCATAGAGAAACATCTCTTATGCAAGCTATTAATAGCTCACATATATAATCTAGCTGAGATCTGAGATTGCAGTTCAATACCAGTCTAGGTAATAAAATCCATAAGACTCTTAGCTCCAGTTAATCACTAAACAGCCAGAAGTAGAACTGTGGCTTCATTGGTTAAGCACTAGCCTTGAACAAAAGAAGTTCAAACACCAGGGCCAACACCAAAATAAAACAACAACAGTAACAACAAAAGCAAACACAACAAAAAAAGCCAAGAAAACCTTTACTGTCAAATGTGTGTTCTAGATCTGATATCCTCCTTTTCACTGCCCATGAAAAACATCACCAATTCATATAGATCTCTCTTTCACCAAATAAGAACTTGACTTTAGAATACTTTCAGCTTAACACCTTAGATGCCCATTACAGGTTGTTAGGAATCTATTATAAGATGAAACCCATTTACAATTGTTGAAAAAAAAAAGAAACTATGTGGTAAAGATATTTAGTAGTAACTAAGATCTGGGTAAGCTATTAGAAAGGAACTGGAGAATAGAACATGAATAGAACA
This sequence comes from Megascapheus bottae, assembly GCF_031878675.1. NCBI lineage: Eukaryota > Metazoa > Chordata > Mammalia > Rodentia > Geomyidae > Megascapheus > Megascapheus bottae. The sequence continues at coordinate 63,598,494 of NC_143509.1, forward strand.
TGAAACATGTAAGTTAGTAGAAAAGTGAAAGAAGAACATTGTGAAACTCAGGAGTATTCCCCATGAGAAAATGAGGTAACATGAACATTAAATGACATAGTCAGTGAATAGACTTTGTGATTATGCAATTATTAGTTATGCAGTTATTAATTTAATAATTATCCCCTCTGCTAAGCTAAACTGTGATATTAGTTATAAAATACCTCTTCATAAAGATTATCACTAGGTTTTATATAATTTAGACCTTATATATAGCTCTATATTGGATCATATACCAGTTTGAGGTGTACGTACCTTCTCAACTACAATGCTCTGTGAAAAAAATACAGAGGATTCAAAAATGGCCTTGTTCTCTATGAATTTGTATAAAGACAAGAAGTTTTTCTTTTTCCTTTTTGTCTGTCCTGGGACTTGAACTCTGGGCCAAGGATCTGTCCCTGAGGTTTTCAGCTTAAGGTGACTGCCCTACCCCAGGAGCCACAGTGCAACTTCCGGTTTAATAGTTAATTGGAAATAAGAGTCTCACAGTTTTTAGTGCCCAGGCTGGCTTAGAACCATGATTCTCAGATCTGAGCCACCTGAGTAGCTAGGATTACAGCTGTGAGCCACCACCACGCCCAGCACAAGTTTTTAAACACTTATTTACAATTTTAAAATTTTTGTAGTACTTAACATCATTGCTTGAGGTAATAGTGTTCAAGAATTTTCATACATATCCTAGTTCCACAGAACAGTAAGACAACATGTTAAAGTAGAAGTAGTACAGTAATTCTAACAAAGGAGATCTGGATTTAAGTTCTCTGCTATGACTTATTGACTGTAAGATATTGAACACAATCTATGATGTGCTTTGATGCTTAAGTCTACTCATCTGTAAATTGGAGAGGATAATATACAAAGCACATTGAAATTATAATTAGCTTTCTACCTCTTCTCATTTGTTATCACCATCATAATTCTTTTGTAAAACAATGAATTAAATATGGTAAAATGTATAGAACCTGCTTTTTCTACCTTTTCAATTAATTTCTCACATTGAAGTTTTATTCAACACTTTTAATAGAACATGATAAATATCTCAAATTTAAACAAGAATTCAAGAAATACTTCATAATTAAGTTATTGCTATTATTTATTTTTGAGTCATTTAATTCTGAGTAACAATTCTAGTTGCAATGAAACTGCTTAATATTAATAATTTATATATTTTAACTATCTGTTAAACTGGTTCAAAATGTTGTCTTTTTGATATATCGATTCACTTATTCATTTAATGCAAAATATTCAATTAAAACTATTAAAACTATTAAATTCATTTTTCCTTTATTATATATGAATATACTAATTTTATTTGCATCTTGATGAATTTATAAATTATTTGGAGACCTATGTTTCAAAAAAACAAAATTTAAATAATTGTTGTATGACTTGTAAGAAGCCTTTGTTATATTTAGTGACTTGATCAGACTAAAACTTTGATTTTTGTTTTTTTGTTTTTGTTTTGCCAGTCCTGAGGATTGAACACTCAGGAAAGTCCTTGGACTTTCTCAAGGCCATAGCTCTACCACTTGATCCACAGCACACTTCCAGTTTTTTTCTATGTATTTGGTACTGAGTCAAACCCTGTCTTCGTGCATGCTAGGAAAGCGCTCTACCACTATGCTAAACTCTTAGCCCAGACTAAAACTTTTTAACTAAAGAAAGTATTTCATTTGCTAATATTCAGTGACATATACAGAAAATAAATATGTAACAAAATTGAGCAAAAATGTTGCTTTTATGCATTAGTTTTATGTAGCCAGTAAAATATCAAGTTCCATATTTTATAAGAAATGGTTAGCTTTGTATATTAGGAAATAGTTCAAGTATAACCTTTGATCATGTTGGTCTAATATCCCAGGAAAAACCTTGTGTGCCTGTTAGACCCATTGCCAATGTCAGGATAGTATATAAACCTTAACTAAAAAACTATGTATTATTTTCCCTGTAAATATGTTTTTTGCAATCATATTTAAATTTCTACATAACAGGGTAAATTACCTTCCTAAATCCTGTACTTTAACAATATAAATTTTTTTCAATTGAACTATGTCTAATTACATCATTCCAAGCCCTTACAATTGATGATTTATCATCAAATATATTATTTACATGAAAATACAATTGGAATTTAAAAATCTATAAATAGTGTTAGTTAAAACATGACCAATACTATTTTAAAACCTAGTTCTGGCTTTCTTTCCTTGAAAGGATGCAGATGAAGTTGTCACTTTTGAAGGGCATCTGTAGAAGTTCAAGGGAAAAAACCAAGTACAGAGAAGTGCATTACTATTTAGGTTGACTTGAAACCACTGACCAAACAATCACAACAGTATTTCTTATTCTGTCTCAAATGTATTTCTGTATGTATGAAACTTGGAGATGACAGTTTATATATGCAAAACTGTTGTACTCTTTCCTCAAGTTTTTTGTTTTGTATTGTTTTGTTTTGTATCTGGAGAATATGATAAAAGTCGTACTAGATACTGCTTTTTTTGTGTGTGTGTGTGTGGGTTGGGGGGTTCATGGGGCTTGAACTCGGTGGCCTGGGCTCTTCTCTGTCCCTGAGCTCTTCAGCTCAAGGCTAACCCTCTACCTTTGAGCCAAGCCCTACTTCCTGTTTTCTAGAGGTTTATTGGAGATAAGAGTCTCAGGTTCTTTGGTGCCCAGGCTGGCTTTGAACCTTGATCGTCCAATCTCAGCCTCCTGAGTAGTTAGATACTGAGCCTGGCTAGATACTGCTCTTACTGTAGTTAATTATCGTGAGGTGAATAACTCAAAATAATAGAATATTTTTTCTGAGTTCTAGAGGTCAGAAACCATAGTCAAGGCATATTCTCTCTGGTGGCATTAAAGAGAATTTTTGCATACCTCTACTGAGCTTCTTGTGGCCCCAGTTCTTGCTTGGCTTGTTATATTATTACTATTTTAGTCTCTGCCTCCAACACTACATGGCTTTCCTCCACGTGTATGTTTCTTTGTTCCCTCCTATAATAAATATACTACTTATGGATTTATGTCCCATCTTAAAATAACAATGATTCAATCCCATTATTGTTAATGTGTCATATATGCAAAGACTCTTTTTCCCCAGTATTGTTAAATTCTGAGGTCTATTGTAGTCATCAAATGCAGGGACTCCACTCATTTTCTTGCAGTTTTTCCCTCCTGATACTCCTTTCTTACAAGTTGTTCAGTTCATTTTCAATATATAGTTAGTATCATTGCTGAATAAGTTTACACTTTTCCCACCATTTCTGTGCCTCCTCTTTATTTTAGATGATGAAGTTGAGGCATCAAAACCAGTAACCAGTTATTACAAATGAGGGAAACCATTGAGCCTGTGTTCCTTTGGGTCTGGCTTATTTCATTTAATATGATTTTTTCCAAACCTTTCCATTTCCTTGCAAATGGGGTGATGTCATTCTTTCTGATGGCAGTATAGAATTCCAATGTGTATAATTAGTACACACCTAGGACTCTCCTAGCAGAAGATTACAACAGCACAAAAGCTAGATAGGTAAGGCCATATAGGATAAGGCTAAATGAAAGCATCTCCAGGATAGGGAAACAGGAGCTTTATCATGTGTGATTGTTGTTCTTAATGTCCTATGTTATTTTTCTTTTCTTTTGTTACCCTTTAGTTAATCTCATATTGTTAACAGCATCTGACTTTGTTACCTGGCATATTGTATATGTTTATTTGTTTATTTGAAATAGGAAAGGGAAGGAGGGAAAACAAGATGATTGGGAGGAGTGGGGGGAAGGAAATGGGGACAAAACATGAGAAGGGGTATCGATGTGTGAGAAGTAAGGCACCTACTATCTGGGGAATATAACTGGAACCCCTCTGTACATAATAATAAAAATAACAGTAACCAATAAGGTTATAATCACCTCAAAATGCAATGCAAAATTAAGAGCTGACTTTGGAATAATCAATGTTTCTGGTGATTTTATATCTTAAGATGCCAAATATACTTTAGTATTCTGCTACTTTCAGATTACTTTACCTAAATTACAAGTCACAGATGCTCTAATAATGATTTCCAGATAGTATGAGCCAAGTTTAAGCCTGAAAATTAATATCAATGCCAGTTGAAATCAAGAGGTAATCTGATCTCCATTCAGTCTTTATTGAAGGTAAACATGTAGCTAGATAAGGGTGGCTCATACCTATAATCTGATTTACTTAGGAGGCTGAGATTTGAGTGTCATAGTTGGAAGCCAGCCTAGGCAGGAAAGTCTGTGAGACTTTTGTCATCAATTAAATCACAGAAAAAGCCAGAAGTGGTACTGTGGCTCAAGTGCTAGCCCTGGGCAAAATGAGCTCAGTGACAATGCCCAGGTGTAGAAGCCTCAGGATCTGCAAAAAAAATAGATAAACCTGTATGTATACAAATATCCATCCATTAAGAGATCATTAGAAATCTAAATATCAAGACAGGAGTCAGAGTGAGGCTTGACCTAATGTATTATTTTTGAACTTTTATGACCACTAGATGCCTGAGTAAATAATTAAGCTCAGCAATGACTACTATTATAGTATTGTTTTTTCTTTCAATTTGATTCTAAAATAATTTTAAATTCCAATTCTTTTTCATATGAATAAGAAATAGTTACTACTAATATGAAGGTGAAAAGAAAAGAAAAAATACAATAGTTTCTAGGACAATTAGGATATTGTTTTGCACATATATCTCTTTGTAAATATATTTTTATTTTAACAGAAGGTTTACATTATATTCACCAGATAGAAGGTGCATTACTTTACAAACATTGCTGCCGTTTCTCACTTTTTGTCCGCATTTCCTGCCCCTGCACCCTCTGTCTTCATCTTGATTTTCCCCCTTCCCTATCCTATTTCAAATATACAAATAAACATATATACAATATATCAGATAACAAGGTAAGATACTGCAACAATATGAGATAACCAAGGGACAATAGTGATGAGAAATAAGATAGATACATAAGACCTAGATATATAAAACCTAGATACATAAAACCTATAGGATGAGGCTAAATGAAACTGTTTCCAGAATATAGAAATAAGAGCCATATAATGTGTGATTGTTTTTCTTAATGGACAATTAGAATTTAATTGGAAGCAATTGTTGACTCAATACCTAATTGTTGTAGAATATTAAGTACAATTTTCTTAAGGAATCCTTGGTAAATAAACAACTGGAATTTCTATTTATTTATTTATTTGCCAGACCTGGGGCTTGAATTCAGGGCTCCTTGGACACTTTTTTTGATCAAGGCTGGTGCTCTACCATTTGAGCCACAGCACCACTCCTTATATGATACCAAGAAATTGAACCCAGGGGCTTTGTCCATATTAGGCCATCACTCTACCACCAGGGTACCCTTCCGGCTCCTTTATTTTTATTTTTTGCCAGTTCTGGGACTTGAACTCAGGGCCTGGGCACTATCCCTAAGCCTGTTATTGTTCAAGGCTAATACTCTACAACTTGAGTTAGAATGCTAGTCCTGGCTTTTTCTGAGTAGGTTAATGGTGATTAGAATCTCAAGGACTTTCCTGCCTGAGCTAGCTTTGAACCCTAATCTATAGATCTCAGCCTCTTGAGTAGCTAGGGTTACAAACACAAGCCAGTACCTTGCTTGTGTATTTAAACTTATTAGCAAAGTGATTATATGAATTATGAGTAAAGCTAATTACTGAACTATTCTTTTTTTTTTTTTTTTTTGCCAGTCCTGGGCTTGAGCTCAGGGCCTGAGCACTGTTCTTGGACTTTCTCAAGGCTAGAGCTCTACCACTGGAGCCTCAGCACCACTTCTGGCTTTTTTCTATGTATGTGGTACCAAGGAATTGAACCCGGGTCTTCGCGCATGCTAGGCAAGCACTTTAACCACTAGGCCAAACTCCTGGCCCCCTGAACTATTATTTTAAGTTTGAAGCTCTTTTGATGAACCTTTATATAAAGGCTAGATAACAGATAGGAGTGACTGATCAAAATGCATTGTACTCACTAAGTGACAGATTGAGTTAAAACTCTTTGGTAGAACTACTTGTGATAATAAAACCAAATAAATACAATAATCCAGTCAAAGGAATGACTAGAGTATAAGGAATATAATCTCTAGATTTTTTTATGGTTGATTAAAGTTATACACCCAAGAATGTATGCACTAAAAGTAGTTTGGCAGGGCTGGAAATATTGTATGCTGTAATGGTAGAGTGCTTGCCTAGCATACACCAAGCCCTGGGCTCAATTCCTCACTACCATATACACAGAAAAAATAAAAAGAAATATCCAAGGACAGCGCCAGGCCCTGAAGACTGGCAAAAACAAACAAACAAACAAACCCTTCAAAATGTAGTATGTGTGGGATGAGAGGAAGGTCCTGACTTGATTATAATATCCAAATGCTTCATTTAAAATTAAATTATTTATCTGTAACAAGAAAGGTGTTAGTAAATTATTGAAAACCATCAATAAATTACTGAAATCGGTCTACTTTCATCATTTTTCTGAGTTTAATATATATAATCAACATTACTTTCCCCTCATTTTTTTGTTTTTGATACTAAAGCATGACACAGATAACATGTACGAAAAAATGTACCATCCACCAGTTTTTGGAAAAGTCAAATAACATTTTTATAGGTAGTAACATTTTTGAATGAATTAATTTTTTCACCAGAACAATTTAAAGTCTCCCAGTATAGTTGTTAATAAACTATATCATATCCTAAGATGCAAATCACCCTATCATCTTTCTAGTAACATGTTACTATTACTTTTTCCCATTGACTCTTACGTACAAATTTTCCATGGCTTTCTTTATCACAATAATAAAAGCCAGGAATGAAGGGAAAAAAAATCTATACCTTTTGTTAGAAATGCCAGTGTGCCCTGTTTCTGCTATGCATAAAATTGCCATCCGAATCATTACTGAGATACTTTGCTTTTATAAAAAAAAATTCTATCCCATGTGTCAAGAATAATAAGTTAGGCCTTGTGGCTCATGTCTGTAATCCTAGCTACTCAGGAACCTGAGATCTGATGATCAAGGTTCAAAGCCAGCCTGGGCACAAGAGGACCTGAGACTCTTATCTCTAATTAACTTCTAGAAAATGGGAAGTGAGGTTTGGCTCAAGGTTAGGCAGTAGCCTTGAACCAAGGAGCTCAGGGACAATGCCCAGCCCAATTCAAACTCCATGACCGCCCTCCCCCCAAAAAAGAATATTAGTAACAATGGAAACGGCCAGAAACCATAGTTTTACTGAAGCACTGAATATAAAATTTAAAAACAAGATATGGAGTACTTCTTGTACCATGTGACCATGTACAATTAGATGACATGACACATCACAAAGTATTATGAATGCTTATGAAAATATGTACATGAATAATAGACTACTCATGTTATATATAAGAGAGCATATTTCAAGACAGGTTCACTAAATCAACTTGGGCTTGGATATAAGCTAGCAGGCAATGAAATATATAGGAAATGCTTTTCTGCCGGGCATGGTAGCTCACGCCCTGGATCTAACCAGCCAGGGCACTAAAGAACCCGAGACTCTTATCTCCAATTAAACACTAGAAAACTGTAAGTGTAATAGTGATCCCTCCTGGCCACATCCCTGCCAGCATCTGTTGTTATTAGACTACTTGATTATGGCTATTCTAACTGGAGTGAAGTAGAATCTCAAAGTTGTTTTGATTTATGTTTCTTTTATGGTCAGAGATGACCATTTCCTCATGTGTCTATAGACCATTCTTATTTCTTCTTCAGAAAAGAAATGACTTAAGAAAAAAGTCTTAAATCCTATTCCTTTTGACTCAAAGAAGTCTAAGTATTTGGCCCAACTTTTAATGGGATGGTTGTTTCTTTGAAGTTTGTTTTGGAGACATTCAATTTTTTTAGCTGTAGATATATTTTAGATATGAAGTCTTTGTCTGTTGTATGGTTAGTGAAGATCTCCTCCCACTCTCTGGACTTTCTATTTAACTTGCTAGCTATGTCCTTTGCTCTACAGAAGCTCTGCAGTTTAATGCAGTTCCTGTCCAAACTTTTTTTAATTTTTTGTGTTTCTGGGTCTTTATTAAGAAAATTTGGACCTGTGTCAAGGAGATCTAGTGTATCTCCTATTCTTTCTTGTAAATTTTTCAATGTATTTACTCTTACCTGGAGGTTTTTGATACATTTGGAATTAATCCTGGTGCTGGTGACATAGAAGGATTCAACCTCAGTTTTCTGCAGGTTGGTGGGAGTGTAAACTGTTTTAATCACTATGGAAAGCAGTATGGCGGTTCTTCAAAAGACTAAACATAGAACTCCCCTATTACCCAGCAATTCCACTACTTCGCATTTACCCAATTGTTCAGAAACAAGGACATACTAAAGCCACTAGCTCAACAATGTTCATTGCAGCACAATTTACCAGAGTGGAGTTATGGAACCAACCCAGATGCCCCTCAGTAGATGATTGGATCACAAAGATGTGGTATTTATACACAATGGAATTCTATGCTGCCATCAGAAAGAATGACATCTCCCCATTTATAAGGAAGTGGAAAGACTAGGAAAAAACTTATTAAGTGAAGTAAGCCAGACCCAAAGGAACATAGCCTCAGTGGTTTCCCTCATTTGAAATAATTAGTACACACCTAGGACTCTCCTAGCAGAGGATTACAATAGAGCAAAACCTAGATACAGATGGCATATAGGATGAGGCTAAATGAAAGGATCTCCAGGAAATGGAAACAAGATCTTAATCTTGTGTGGTTGTTGCTCTTAATGTCCTATGTTATTTCTCTTTTCATATTTTTACAGCATATGACTTTGTTACCTGGCACCTCATGTATGTTTATTTGTTTATTTGAAATTGGTAAGGGAAGGGGGGAAGCAACATAATTGGGAGGGGCGGGGGAGAGAAATGGGGACAAAAACATGAGAAGTGATATCATTGTGTGAGAAGTTAAGACAACTACTATCTTTGGAATATAACTGTAGCCTCTCTATACATTACTATTTAAAGAAAAGAAAAGAAAACTGGAAGTGGCTCTGTGACTCCAGGGGTAGGGCGGTAACCTTATGATGAAGAGCTCAGTGACAATGCCTAGGCCCATGGGTAAGGTGGTAGCCTTGAGCTGAAGAGCTTAGGGACAGCACCCAAGCCTAGAGTTCAACAAACAAAGAAACAAAAAACAAAACAAAAACAAAGAAAAAAAGAAATGTGTTTTTTTTTTTTAGTTTCTTGTTTGGAATATTTCAAAATTTTGGTACAGCTAAATTGTTGAAACTTAGAAGTACTTCTTGTATAGTCATGGGTACAGACTTAAAAAGTTTGTTGAGGTTGCTGAAATTTTCATCATATATATTACTTGTTTTTGGACATGGTTATATTCTACATGCAAAATACCATGTAGATACATATTTACTCATTTTAATATCTACCAGTATCCCAACTTGGTATTTAAGTCTCAAATGTATTATCTAGCATTTTGGATTTGAATTTTAATATGTAAAAAGTATATTCTCTAAGACATATATGATAATTTGCAGATTATCTTCTCAGCCAGTTTAATTACTAGACAAGAAAATAGAATTATTTACTGTTGTCCTAGACAAAGAAAGTGAAGTACTAATACAATAGTACTCTTTTCAGTACAATGAACTTTCACCATTTACCAATTCAGATTATTATTATTATTATTATTAAATTTTTTTGTGATCCTGGTGCTTGAATTCTTAGCCTGGTCGCTGTCCTTGAACTCTTCAGTTCAAGGCTACTGCCCTACCCATGGTCCTCCGCATTGTCCCTGAACTTTACAACTCAAGGTGGTAGCATTACCCCTTGAGTGACAGCCCCACTTCCCCTTTTCTAGGCTTTCAGACGTGAGCCTTTGATCCACTACACTACAGAGTTTTAAATGTATTCACTGATAAAAATTTAAATGGCATATAGAAATGCAAAGTAGGTATCTATTCAACTTACACTGTTTATCACCATTAGGTTTCTAGTTTATACATATATAGATTTTATCTATCTCTATATATATTTTATGCCAGTCCTGGGTTTGGGCACTGTCCTTGGACTTTCTCAAGGCTAGAGCTCTACGACTTGAGCCTCAGCACCACTTCCGGCTTTTTTCTATGTATGTGGTACCGAGGAATCGAACCCGGGTCTTTATGCATGCTAGGCAAGCACTTTAACCACTAGGCCAAATTCCCAGCCCAGATTTTATCTATATTTTAAAAGCAGGAAGGGGAATCTGTTTAAACTTTTCTGAGCTTTGCTTATTTTTGAATATGATGTCATATGTGTTTGTGTATTTGTATATGTATTCCAGTATATTCATATATTCATAAATATGTATACAATGCAAATTTTGAACAATGTCACCCCTTCCTTCATTTTCCCCACAATTCCCCAACTCCACTCATACCCTGAGTTTATCTAATTCCATTTTTGCATGTTGCATACATTGAATATTGCATACATATTGCATACATTGAATATTGCCATGCTATTCATCTATCCTTCCTCATTCTATTCGTTTACCCCTTCCTCTTGACCTCAACCACCTTTGACAAAATATGTTCATCTTCCAGATAGTCATCTAAATGTTATTTTGTTGTTCAAAGGTATTACACCATTGGAATCCTCTCTTGCTGATGCCATATTTCACTCAGTTTGTTTGTGCATATATAAGTATGGCCTGTATATTTTATATATGTTTACAATTTGGATCTAACATTCATATATGAGTGAAAACATGCATCCTTTGTCTGTCCAAGCCTGACTTATTTCAGGTAACTTATTTTCTTATGTTTACCCATTTTCCTGGACATGTCCTAACATTATTCTTCCTAGTAAAAGAATAAAATTCCAACACACTTATATATCTGTAGCGATATGTAGATATGTGTTTCACATATTTTTTTGGATCCACTCTTCCACTCTAGGCCACCTGGGCTGTTTCCATAATTTGGTTATGGTGAATATACTGCAGCAAAGTGGTATGTGTGCATGTTTGTGTGTGTGTGTGTGTGTGTGTGTGTGTGTGTGTGTGTGCGTAAATGTCTTCATTGTACTTTGACTTGGATAAAAACTTGTTTTTTATATTAAGATTTTTAATCTTTTATTAATTTTTATACTTTGTATATTATGAAAAATAAATATTCTATATGTTAAAATCTTTCTTATTCAATAATTTGCTTTTGTTATATATCCTTTTACATAGTTTCACTTTTGAGCCATTTATGTTATGGCTTAGGAAGAACATTGTATATAAAAATTACAAGTATTGTCCGGGAGTTTGGCCTAGTGGTAGAGTGCTTGCCTAGCATGCACGAAGACCTGGGTTCGATTCCTCGGTACCACATACATAGGAAAAAAAAAAGCCGGAATTGGTGCTGAGGCTCAAGTGATAGAGTGCTAGCCTTGAGAAAGTCCAAGGACAGTGCTCAGACCCTGAGCTCAAGCCCAGGACTGGCAAAAAAAAAATTACAAGTATTTTCTTGTAGCATATTTAATATTTAATAGTGTCATGAACTCTTTAGAAAGTGGTGATCATTCTTTTTTTATTAACTAGGCAATATATAGAAGGATTACAGTTGTATTCTCCAGATAGTATGTGCACTACTTCTCACACATTGATACCCCTTCTTATGTTTTTGTCCCCACTTCCCACCCCCTAGCCTCTCCTAATCAGCTTGTTTCCCCCTTCCCTTAAGGTTAAAAAAAATATGAGACTGAGAGCTGAAATGTCAAAATTGACACATTTTTCTTTATTATCAATCATTGAAGCCTATTGTTTGTGACATAGGAAATCCCAAGAAACTCTCACACTTATAAGAATAAATTATTATATTTTGATTGTCTAAGTAATGATTAAATCAGTGAAAGCATCATAGAATAAATCAAACCCCTAGTGAGATACTTTTAACAGCAAATCCAGTTCATATGGTAATGTTAATTTTACTTACTTAAGAGAAGCACTTACTTATCAGTAAGACCCTATAAATGTACAAATGAAAATCAAGAAGTGAAAGTTGTAATTTAAATAGGATGCAATAGCCAGGTAATAAATAAAATTATTTGTATATTGAAAAGTTCACTTCAAGTAGTCATCATTATTAAAAGGCAATTATTTCATATGGTTTTTGTTAGCTTAAAAAACAGCTTAGAGACTCTAAGGGTCCTGATGGTTGACATCTTTGTTAGATTGTAAATATGCAGTTTCTACTCAGTTTTAAAAGGTGCCAGTAGCCAGTTTACCCTCTATATATGATTCCAGGATGCAGAGAGACAGAGAAATATATAAAATTAGAATTTAAGGTGATGAGAGGGATCAACGTCATTTAATGTTTCTCATGATTTTTCACTTCCTTTAAACATTATAGTACATGTTCTGTTCTATAAATAAAACAACACCCAAGTAAAACTATTTGCAAAATTCAAAAAATTTAGGAAAACAAATAATAAAATAATGCTTCATTTATTACTAACATTTACATGAAATAGTGTTGTGGGGGGGAGAGTGTTAAACGTAGGCATTCTCCTATGTTATGTCAGCGCTCTTAATGATTGAGCCATGCTTCCAGTTCTTTTGTTTGGAAGGTTTATGTTTGACACAGTGTCTTCTTAACTTTGCCAGAGCTAGCATCTATGCCTTGATCCCCCTGCCTTGACCTCCTAACTAGCTGGAATTATAAATATGACTTACTATGCTCAGTGAGGTACTATTTTGATATGTATATTTGTATACATGAAAAAAACAATTATAATCCACACTTGATTGT